>NC_069503.1:760156248-760331248 GCF_027579735.1 Bombina bombina
TCTATATTTTCCGTACTTTCGTTAGTGGGTATTCCTGCCTCTGACCTTAAAGGGACAGTCAACTCCAGAATTGTTATTGTTTACAAAGATAGATAATCCCTTTATTACCCATTCCCCAGTTTTGCAAAACCAATATGGTTATTATATTAATATACTTTTTACCTCTGTTATTACCGTGTATCTAAGCCTCTACAGACTGCCCCCTTATTTCAGTTCTTTTGATAGACTTGAATTTTAGCCAATCAATGCTGACTCCTAGGTAAATCCACAGGAGTGAGGAAAATGTCATCTATTTAGCACACATGAACTAGCGCTGTCTTGCTGTGAAAACTGTCAAAATGCACAGAGAAAAGAGGAGGCCTTCAAGGGCTTAGAAATTAGCAGCCTACATAGGTTTAGCTTTCAAAAAAGAATACCAAGAGAACAAAGCAAATTTGATCATAAAGTAAATTGGAACGTTGTTTAAAATTGCATGCCCTGTCTGAATCATGAAGGTTTAATTTTAACTAGACTGTCCATTTAAGAATTGAGTGAGTTGCTCAATGCATAGGTTTACTGTACATCAAAAGGTAACTTCTAGCAATGCGGGAAAGCAATAATTGCATCTGTGAATACTTCAGAAACATGATTGTGTTTTTTTTTTTAATTTTCACATATTTGCATGTATTTGTGATTTTTCAGGTGGGATCAATGGGCTTCTGGGGGATTCCAATGATGACATCAGAATTTTTTAATCTAGTCTTAGGTCCAGCTTCTGCAATTCATAAAGGTTCTATTACGTTTGTGAAGTATCTTGTTTTGTAGTTCTATCTCTTTATTTCAAAGCTGAGGATGTTGTCTTGTCTTTATTTTTCATTTATTTCTTTTTTGCATCTGTTAGTGTGAACTGTTTTATAGAGGTAGTTTCTTTTTCATTTTAATTAATTTGTTCTTTAACATTTTAAATGAGTTTATGTGATACCAGTGTCCCACACTTGGAACTTGTTTTATGTGCCAAGAAGTGAACAGCTACTTGGTAGATGATACTTCATTGATCAGCATAAAGCGTTCCTCATAACTTGCGGATGTGACAAGGTGCAGGTACTAATCTTTTTTAATTCTGCAATTTTTCAAGTTGAAATATTCTGGTACAATTTTATTTTTTTCTGTGCAATATTAATTTCATCAACAGTTTTATTGAATTTAGTTGTGATCAGCTTGGTGAGATTTTCATTCTGGTTAATATGATTTAAAGGGACATAATACTCATATGCTAAATCCCTTGAAACTGATGCAGTATAACTGGAAAAAGCTGACAGGAAAATATAACCTGAGCATCTCTATGTAAAAAAGGAAGATATTTTACCTCACAATTTCCTCAGCTCAGCAGAGTAAGTTCTGTGTAAAAAGTTATACTTCACCTGCTCCGAGCTGCAGGTAAAAATAAAAAAAAAATGAAGAAATGAACAGCAGCCAATCAGCATCAGCAGTGCTGAGGTCATGAACTCTTACTGTGATCTCATGAGATTTGACTTAACTCTCATGAGATTTCATAGTAAGCTTCCTTTACCTGATTGGTGAAATAATATGAGAGTTCACGAGGCTCATCCCCTAAGCTGTCCTAGGACAGACACACTAAAATGCTGCTCAGAAATCCTTTACAATGGGAGGTGGCTACTGAGGAACTTTTGAGGTAAAATATCTTTCTTTTTTACATAGAGATGTTGAGGAGATATTTTCTAGTCAGCTTTTAACAGCTATGCTGCATCATTTTCAAGTGTTTAAACATTTCGGTATTATGGCCCTTTAATAAACTTTTTTTTTAAATTTGAAGCTATCTGAAAAAAAAAATCAGAAAAACAGTTTTTCTAATGTTTATCTAATACGTTTCCAGACTGTTCAACAACTTTCCAGTTTTACTTCTATTATCAAATTCACCTATTCTCTTGGTATCCTTTGTTGAAATGCTCTTGTCCATAAGGACATACTGAGGTAGGCTCACAAGTGTGCACATTTCTTGAACATATTTGTGTAACCTTGTTAAAAACATTGTTGCAAATGCTTCTGCCATATTCAGACTCCTAATGTCTTCAGAAAACATGCTTTTCTACACAAGATTTTTATAAATCCTTTCATACTTCTTGAAAACGTTTTTTGAGCATTTTCATGCATTGCATCTTGACTTTTCATATTGTTTTTTTTCTGCACCTGATTTTGATGAACAAATACAATCACTCAATTTATATAACAAAAGGCCAGATTACAAGTGGAGCGCAAACAATTGCGGTCGAGCGATAAGAGGTTTTTCTCAAGTATTTGCGCTCATTGGGCTTATTGCTTATATTACGAGTTTAAAGTATACGCGATCGCCTGAGCATAATCGCGATATACGCTAGAATTATTACCATGATTTCAGAGCTCTGTTAACTGCTTTCTGAAGCAAAAAAGTTGCACAAAACACTTTAAAAATACATTGCAAAGTATAGTTACACTTATAATAACACTAAACAAAAAATATTGCACACAATGTTATAAAGGCTCAAAGATATGAGATCTCAGATGCTAGAAAAAAAGGCAGGCAAATGGCTTTGACATAGACATACATACATATACATGTCTAAAAATGAATATATATATAAATATATATATATATATATGTGTGTGTGTACATATGAATTTATATGTGTATATATGTATTTACAGACTTATTTACACATATAAACATATAAATACATGTGTAAACATAAATAGACATACCAGGTATATATAAGTGCATTGGAGCACTTTGCAGTTAAGTAGATAAAAACATGTAAAAACATATTTATACAATATTCATTTTTATTAACGGTTTTAACTATGTATTTACTGTAAATATTTGACATGCCAATGTTCTGCACATAGCAGAATATGTTCTAAGTATTTCTAAATAGATATTCTTATATTTATCTGTGTGTATATATATATATATATACCTATATATAATTATGTGTAAATATATATATATATATATATATATATATATATATATATATATATATATTGTACCAAAAAAACATCAGATATATGTAGAAATATATATTTAAGAGTAGATTGATCATATTCTTGTTTGTGAAGAACATTGGAATGTTAAATATTTATATTTTCACGTCAGGTTAGCGCACTTGAGAATATGCGATCGGGTTTGCACAAAAGTGGGGTGTTAGGTTTTTTTCCACTTTTTTTCTCCATTGACTTCTATGGGGGAATACGTGAACGAGCACGCTATATTCTAAGTTCAGATTTTTTGTGCTCGTCGGGTTAGCACGAGAGCGAAAACAGTTTACTTTTAACTCATAACATGAGCACAACCAGACATGTGCAAAAAGCTTACTTCTAGCGCAATTAAAGCTCGAGCAGAAGCATTAATTAGCACTCCACTTGCAATCTGGCCCAAAATGTTTATTGAAATGAAGGTTAATTGTACACATTAAATCAGCAGTGCTCCTTTGGTAAAAACAAAGATGTTGAATCAAAGTGAATATAAAAAGAAACAGCAAATAACTTACTTGTTTTCTTGAAAAATAAGCACTTAGAAATTCTCAGTGTAGCCCCTGCCCTCAGTGTTTAAAGAGCTGTGGGTTTTCGAAATCTAAGTTTGTATTCTGCCAGTTCTGGGTATGAGCAAATCTGACTCTCTGTTATCTAGTCTATTTACTAGCCTAGAAGTTTTATGACATCAGGCTAAGATACAACTTCCTGCAAAGGCCTCCTCATCCATGTCGGGCTGTGACAGGAAGCACAAATGTAGTGTAAAATAAATAAATAAAAGGTAAAATCCTTTTTAAATAGGTGAATAACATATATTATAATGCTTTTTATTAAAGGGACAGTCAACACCAGAATCAGTGCTCACTCCTAGGTAACTTTGCGTGCATGAGCTCAATGTTATCTATATGAAACACATGAACTAATGCCCTCTAGTGGTAAAAAACTGTCAGATTAAAGGTGGCCTTTAAGGTCTAAGAAATTAGCATATGAACCTCCTAGGTTTAGCTTTCAACTAAGAATACCAAGAGAATAAAGCAAAACTGGTGATAAAAGTAAAGTTGTTTAAAATTACATGCCCTATTTGAATAGTGAAAGTTTATTTTGGACTTGACTGTACCTTTAAGTATAAGCAGCTGTTTAACATCCCTTTAAGAGACTAACATGCATTAATGACAACAAATAAGGATGTAATCTGCACAGCAAATTAGTAGATATGGATGCTGCTCAGGGCCTGTGCTAGGATTTTTGACCACACAGGTGAGGATACATTTTGCCGCCCCCCATGATTACATACCATCTCCATTGCTAGTTAAAGGGATATGAAACCCAATTTTTTTCTTTCATGATTCAGACAGAGCATGCAATTTTAAGCAAATTTCGTTTTTACTCGTATTATCAATTTTTGTGCTTCTCTTGCTATCTGTATTTGAAAAGTAAGAATGTAAGCTTAGGAACTGGTCCATTTTTGGTTCAGCACCTGAGTATCTCTTGCTAATTGGTGGCTAAATTTAAATCAAACAGTATTAGCGCAGCAAAGCAAATCAAAGAGGTGGATGCGCCGAATAACAAATCAGACAGTAGTAGCTCTGCATAACAAATAAAACCATGGTAGCACTGCATAACAAATCAAACAATGGCAAAGCGACATAACACATCAAACAGTGGTAGTACTGCATAGCAAATCAAACAATGGTTATGCCACATAACAAATCAAACAGTGGTAACGCTGCATAACAAATCAGACAGTGGTAGCTCTGCATAACAAATCAAACAGTGGTAGCTCTTCATAACAAATCAGACAGTGGTAGCCCTGTTGTGAAGTGTATGGTAGGTAGATATATGTGAAAGTGGTTGTGTAGGTAGAAAAATGCAAAAGTGGTGGGTTCAATGAATCCCTGGACTACAGGCTTAGCTGTGCATATATGGGGATTTGTTGGGTAAAAGAGCATTTGAAACAAAGATGAAGAATTAGATATGCTACAAGGAATTGGTTTCTACAAGGAAGGGAATTAGCTTTCCAGGTTAAGCAAAGTGTGGTTAACTGTGCGTAAGTAAAGAGATATGTATGGAAAAGAAGAACTACTGGTAAGCACTTCTAGCTCTCAATTTCCCTTCCAGCAAATACAAGTGGTGATGATGACAACTGTGCAGCTGGTCTGAATATTACTTACAATCCATATCCAGAAGGCGCCAGGCATCCCACACCATCCACACAATTTCCCTCTCGTAGGCTTATAGGCAGGCAGCACAGCTGCGCAAGCGAACTCCATGCTGTGGCACACACCTCATGTCCACATAGCAATGTAGCTGGAGGCGTCCTATCTAAGCCATGTAGGAACTAGGATGTTGCAGCCTGCCAGGTGATCAAAGATAAGATTAGTGCTGCCTGACTGAGCTGCTTGACTCTCTTTACTCCTTCTGTCTGTGCACACTCTATAGGCAGCCATGGCACATGGCAACATAAACATTTCAAGGCATTTTAAGCTGCCTATACTGCCTTACACAAGCGCTGGCCCTGATGCTGCTACAGAGAAGGAGAAAGTGTGAGACTAAAAGGTGAGAGCATGTGAGAGACTCGGACAAATATAAAGTGATTGAGATGGTCAAATATTTAAAAGAGGCTGGGCAAGTGAGAGGGAGATTCAGACAAGCTCAGCCTGTGAAAAAGTTTTTGCACGTGTCAGGGTAAGAGAGAGACTCAGCCTTAGAGAATGAATGGGTCATTAGGATAGGGAGGGAGAGTATCCCAACCTGTGGGGTAGACTAAGCAAGAGTATGAGACATTCTGTGAGAGAGCGAGAGTGAGAGATAATGGGCACTGATTTGCTTTTGAACTTAGAGATAGATACCCTAAAATAATGCATGTTCAAATGGGTTTTGTTTAATTAACTGAGGGCTATTTAAAGAGTGGGGCTATATCAAATTAAAAGAAAACGTATATGGTAGTAGTTAGGTTGGCTAGGGTTATATGTTGTGTACATTTTCTAGCCTATGGCATTTTATATGTGCTCAAGGGTCAGCTGCCTTCTGAGGATAGAGCCCAAAGAGTTGGATAAAAGGTAAAAAAGGATGAAGTATTCAAGATCACTTCCCAGACTCAGTGCACTAGGCAGAGTATACATCAAAACACAAAACTTAAAGAGACAGTAAAGTCAAAATTAAACTTAGATGGATGATAGAGCACAACATTTTAAACAACTTTCCAACTTACTGCTATCATAAATTTTGCTTAGTTCTCTTGGTATTCTTTGTTATAGTGTAATCCTAGGGGAATTCTGGATCATGCATGTGTCTTTAGCCATATGGAAGCAGGGTTTTTACAACAATGTTTATAGCAATGTTATACATACAGGTAGTTCCAAACACTGCTACCATAGACTGCTGAAGAAACATACACACTTCTATGCTCCTATCAGCCTACCTAGGTTTATTCTCCAACAAAAGATACCAAGAGAACAAAGCATATAGAATAATATAAGTAAATTGGAAAGTTGTTTAAAAGTTTATGCTCTGTCTGTATTATTAAAGTTTAATTTTAACTTTAATGTCCCTTTAAGCATTGTTGATTATTTACTGTCTTATTTATTTTGATATATTTGTTAATAGAAAAGCGAAAATTATATTTTTGATTCACATTAGAATCTATCTTAAAGGGATATGATTTGAAACCCAAAAATTTCTTTTGTGAATCAGACAGAGCATACTATTTTAAAAAAGTTTTCAATTTACTTCTACTATCAAATTTGCTTTGTTCCAATATTATTCTTTGTGGAAGAGATACCTAGGTAGGCATCTGGAGCACTACTTGGCAGGAAATAGTGCTGCCATCTAGTGCTCTTGCAAATTGCAAGCATTCTTGGAAAACTGCTGCCATATAGTGCTCCAGAAATGGGCCGGCTACTAAGCTTACATCCCTGCTTTTCAACTAAAGACACCATTAGAACAAATAAAAATTGATAATAGAAGTTAATTACAAAGTTGTTTAAAATCGCATGCTCTATCTGAATAATGAAATAATTTTTTGGGGTTCCATATCCCTTTAACATGTACATTTTACAACATATTGAAAATTTTCCCCCATATTTTATTGATGGCAGGTGACAGTCCAGTGCTCTCACTGGTGTCCTTCCAGCTTATATCCTATCTGGAGTGCTACTTAGGTGCATGTAGTCACCAATATCTTGAACTTATAGCCTCCTCTTGTGCCTTGCCTGGCTCTAAGTAGCTGTTTTGGATTCAGTGTTACCAGGAAAATGCTGTATATCTTCTGAGCTGTGTCCAGTGCAATGCTTCCTGCAGTTAACCTCTCTAGTACCATGCTAACAACAGTTTACCTCTCCAGTTCTGTGATGCATTCAGTTAACCTCTCCAGGTCAGCTACTGCTAATTGTTCCTATATGGAAAGTCAGATATACAATCTCTAAATATGCTACATTTGCACTTGTTGGGTTAGCATGACTGAAGTCCTCGAGTAAAGGGATAGGGCTAAATAAAAAGTTGGTCTAAACACAACATAACTCAACTACCTGATAATAAGAAACTACCTAAAAATAAGAAAAAATATATATATATATATTTTTAAATAATTTTTATTGAGGTAAAAGAGTTATAAACATCAAAACAGAAAATAGAAAATATGTCCAGACACATATCAGAATAGATAGTTGTATTAACACCATGTTCAGAAACTATCTAAACACAAACTCAGGCATTGAGATACGAATATCTACATTATAAATACCATGTAACCTGTAACTGTGCTATAAGTCAACATATGAATACTTTAAGTGCATCCTATAACATGTTCAATAAAAAGAGAATAGTTGTTGAGATGGATAATAATGCTGCGTCTGAGGTTGTGATCAAAGGATGTACGGTATTTAGGTTCTAACCAGTGAGTATAGTATTGTAGCATAATAATTGCTGTCATGGACATATTATGATGAAACCTCGTTTTTTTAGCTTTTTATATGAGGGGGGGGTGGGGAAATTCAGCGGGCCAGAGCCGCTCTAAGTGAAAGGGAAGGGGGGGGGTGGAGTCAGAGTATCTGTCTGGTAAAGCTTTGGGCTTCTTAGACTTTTTATGTATAAAGTGAGTGAGGGTAGTTCCATTCAAAATTATATATAAGGAGGGATAGTAGTATATATATATGACATGCTAATGACTTCTGTATAGATGCCCCCTCCTGGGGAAATGCCAGCTATAGGCGATGTGGGCAGAAGGAGTAGGGGTATGACCCACAGGTAATAATTACCTGCGGGAAAGGGAGGAGAGGGGCTTAACAGAAGTAATCTTCAAGATAGTCTACATGCAGGGAGTACAAGTATCTGGAAATATAAATATAATAAGGCTCGCAGTGTAGTTTCTAATGGTAGCAATGTTGACTGATTCCAAGGTGATAGAGATCTATAGGGCATGGGTGCATGACCTGGAGAATTTCTATGTAAGACAAGTGCTAGGGTACATCAGAACACCAGTGTGTACCACCTGAAGTATCATTCAATAGCTAGATGTAGAATAGCCTTTGAACACTGGCTAGTCTCATAGGACATCCATTTGATAATTAATAGTATATGGAACAGTAGATGTGAATAGGCTCTCTGACACACAAACGTAAGCCTCACACAAAGTAGTTACAGCCAAAAACTAGATCATTTAACCTGAGAGGTGGAGCATGGGAGCAAAGGGTGCGCTACTTTCATTAAGGTGTAGTCAAGTCTGATTCTAATATCTGCTTTCTAATGTTTTTGAGCAAGAGTTTGAAACTATCGAAAAGCTTTGCTAAAATGTGGATCTAGACTGACTAAGAATGGGTATAGGAAAGACAGGCTAGACACTAAGCATACATTTAGAAGTCAGCTCTAAAATGTGAGTCATGTGTCATATGATGAGTGTCATGCAGTGCAGGGCATTTATAGGTTATCTGATAGCTCTCAGTCTAGTATCCAGAGTACTGCATTAATTGACCATGAAGATATTATGCTAAGAAAGCATATTCCATACTCCAGGTGGCTAACAAGTATAAACTATAGTCTATAGGGAGTAAACTAGTAAAAGGTATAGGATAGCCTTATGGGATATGACTCTTCTAGCAAATTTAGGGAGTGATCTGTAACTAAATAACTGCGCCTGTGTGCGGGACATGATATAAGTATACATGTAGCATAAATGTAAATGTAGATGTCTGCCTTCATCTAGATAACTCTAGTTTCCAAAATGCTGAAAGATAAAAATATAAAATTACATATATGTCACTGAGGTATACCGTGAATGGCATGTGATACGGGACCTTCATAGGCTATCTAGAAGCCCTCAAACAGACAACATTCAGATTACAGTATTAGTCGGCAATAAACATATCACAAACAAGGTATTCCCAGGTTTTAGCTGGGCAGAGAGTATGAACATCATATAAGTTAGCATATATATACATAAAAGTTAGCCTTATGCGTTATAGGTCTCATAAGGGATATACAGGAATGATCTGTAGCTGAATAACTGGCAATTTACATATTGTCCCAAGGAAAGCAAAGCATGCATTAAGAGTATCTAAAGCAGTTCATGTCATAAACACAATTGGGGCTTGCCGAAAGATCGTCTGGTTAAGCCCTCGGATCCGTCCTGCAGTGTTAGAGACCTCAGCCAATGCCTTCTCTCATACAGGACCTATTAATATTAGGGTAGTCAGACAAGTCTAAAATCCTTTTCAGCTGAGAATTAAGATGCTGCGTAGTCAAATTGATCAAGTCCCAACTGTGAGGAATTAGTTTCCCTTCAAATACGGATCTTCGTGTGTTCTTACTTGTGGCCCCAGCAACTTCTTGAGGAGAGCTACTTTATGGACTCTCAGGATGTTTGGGGGTTACCTGTCTATCGTATCTCAAGTGTAATGTTGTTACCACCGATAGATTAGCCGCCCGACTCATCTCCTTGTCTATTCCAGACCCCAGTCTGATGTGTCTCGAGATGCCATCCGAGGCATTGACAGAGGTAACTCGCAGCTCCTCTATTGAACCACCGTTGGTTAAGAATTGTACTGAGACTAGAGAGTTCTCTGGGAGGCGGTATATGGTATTGCGTGGGGCTGCTGCGGCTATAGGAATCTCGTTTTGGATGCGCGGTATGTCAGAGCCAACTAACCCCTCGGTTTCCAGCTCAGCCAGCTTGTGGGTGAAGGTTCCGACAGTGGCATACAGATAGATAATAGTGAGGAGAGGTCTTCCTTCAAACTCTGAAAATGCTTCTCCAGGAGCTGTTCGGTGTGACGTTCCCATCGATCTAGGGATTCCATGCTGGCATGGACACTTGGATAGAGGCACCCTCCGACGGCTCCACGTGGAGCAGCTTAGAGCAGAGAAATCTCAGCAACGTGTTTTTAAGTTGATTTATCTCTTTCTTTTGTAGAGTAATGGATCAAGTTAACAGCCTTGCGTACCACAATAAAATATTGATCTTTTATGTTTGACTTAGGGCATGTAGTTGTGTTATAGAGCCAGAAGCTCCATGAAAACAGTCTGACTGAAAAAAATATTTTTTTATTGAACATTATTATCAGGTATTTGTAGAGCGCCAACAGATTCCGCAGTGCTGAATATTCACTTGAATTATGTTTTTTACTGTAAAAATTTTACATTTCACAGTTTTTCACTTAAAAGAAAATATTATTTATATTTATATTTATATATATATATATATATATATATATATATCTGTATACATATCTATACCTGTATATATTCATATAGATATAGGCATAGATATATATTTTACATATATTTTACATATATTAATTAAAATTTTATCCTATGTAAAGAACATAAGAATGTAAAATATTTTTTAGTCACTCTGGGTTAGCGCTGTAGGTCTAACGCAGTGTCGGGTTAGCGTGCAACTGATAAGTTTTAGTTTATTTTGTAAGTTGCGCTCTCCTTTGAAGTCTACTGTATGCTGTTGGCATTTATCATTGCACCAGCAGGGGGTGTAAATCAACCCGATCCTATTTGATTGTGTTAATTTCTGTCCGCGGCCTCAGAGCACACGTACAAGTTATGGAGCAGCGGTCTTTAGACCATACGGAGCTTGATAAATATGCCCCTTTGACTCATGTGTCTTATTTTTTTGAGTGCACAACATCAGAGGCCAATGGGAGTCGCTGTTAGGAGTTGTTTTGCTATCTCATGTATCTCATTAATTTACTACCTGATATGACCCATCTGTTGAAATAGGGAACAGTCATCTTTCAAAAAAGAATAACTTGCTTCATTTAGGTTCTATGATTCTATGTTTGAGAGTGTTTGTTTTTGAGAACAGAGATCTGAAAACTCACCTAGTAGACAACCAATTGTATGGAAAACTGTTGTTTGTATATAAATAATCTACCACTTAGAAATAATGAGCCAACTAATTTGAAAGTTAGGATTTTCCTCTTTTATAGTTAGTTATGTTTGTGTAAGTGGTGTATGCAAATATTTTGTATTGTGAATAGTAAACAGCAGCAATTAAATATGTTATAATGGCTTTTTAAAAATGAAGAAATGCAAAAAAACAAATATATAGTGATGTCGCGAACATAAAAATTTGGGTTCGCGAACGGCGAACGCGAACTTCCCTAAAAGTTGGCGAACCGGCGAACCGGGCGAACCGCTATTGACTTCAATGGGCAGGCGAATTTTAAAACCCACAGGGACTCTTTCTGGCCACAATAGTGATGGGAAAGTTGTTTCAAGGGGACTAACACCTGGACTGTGGCGTGCCAGAGGGGGATCCATGGCAAAACTCCCATGGAAAATTACATAGTTGATGCAGAGTCTGGTTTTAATCCATAAAGGGCATAAATCACCTAACATTCCTAAATTGTTTGGAATAACGTGCTTTAAAACATCAGGTATGATGTTGTATCGATCAGGTAGTGTAAGGGTTACGCTCCCGCTTCACAGTGACAGACCAAACTCCCGCAATGGGTACATCATCATCATCACACCATACGTCCATGAGTGTAATGCTGCCTGACTGAGACATATCCCTGTTATCTACATCCTCTGGCAATAATGGTTGCGCATCACTCATTTCTTCCAACTGATATATAAATAACTCCTCTGACAGATCGAGTGAAGTGGCTGTGGTGCTAGTGTTGGTGGTGGTGGCAGGCGGGCGCGTGGTAACTTGAGAGGTGCCCGAAGCTAAGCTGGAGGAGGATGGTGCGTCAAGGTTCCGAGCGGAAGCTGTAGAAGATTGGGTGTCCTGTGTTAGCCAGTCAACTATGTCCTCAGAACTTTTCGAGTTCAGGGTACGTGGCCTCTGAACACTGGGCATTATTCTAGGGCCAAAGGGAATCACAGCACCACGACCACGACGGCCCCTGCGGGGTGACCTGCCTCTGCCTGTCATTTTTATTTCCATTAGTGGTACTATGCGTGCAACTGTGACAACAGATATGAGTAGCACTGTGCACTGGCAGAAGTTGGCAGAGTAGACGCTGTAGGCCTGACATACACGCTTGCAGACAACTAACTGCTATTCAATCTATTACAGTCAAAAATGTACACTACTTTTACACCAGATATGAGTTGCACTGGTGTGACACTGTGCCCTGGCAGGCCCTGAAAAATCTGTTACACGTCCACCAAAAAACAACCATGCTAAATAGTTTCTAAATTTTGTCCTGAGTTTAGAAATACCCAATGTTAACATGTTCTTTGCTTTTTTTGCAAGTTATAGGGAAATAAATACAAGAAGCACTTTGCAATTTCAAAACCACTTTTTTTCAAAATGAGTGCTAGTTATATTGGAACCCTGATATCTGTCAGGAATACCTGAATATCCCTTGACATGTATATTTTTTTTTTAGAAGACACCCCAAAGTATTGATCTAGGCCCATTTTGGTATATTTCATGCCACCATTTCACCGCCAAATGCGATCAAATAAAAAAAAAATTGTTCACTTTTTCACAAACTTTAGGTTTCTCACAGAAATTATTTACAAACAACTTATGCAATTATGGCATACATGGTTGTAAATGCTTCTCTGGGATCCCCTTCGTTTAGAAATAGCAGACATATATGACTTTGGCGTTGCTTTCTGGTAATTAGAAGGCCGCTAAATGCTGCTGCGCATCTCACGTGTATTATGGCTAGCAGTGAAGGGGTTAATTAGGTAGTTTGTAGGGAGCTTGCAGGGTTAATTTTAGCTTTAGTGTAGAGATCAGCCTCCCACCTGACACATCAGACCCCCTGATCCCTCCCAAACAGCTCCCTTCCATCCCCCACCCCACAATTGTCCCCACCATCTTAAGTACTGGCAGAAAGTCTCTATAACTCATGCCCTGTATGTTCTCTGTGATAATTATACCACAGTCAGGAAATATATGAGTCTGAAATCCCGAGAAATGCATCACATTTGTTTGGTTTATTTTTATAATTTTATTTTGTGTATTCAAATTCAGACTCATTCCAAATTATTTGAAAACATCATGATAACAGTCACAATTTCCTATTGATTGGTTGCCACTTCATATGGTAGCATCTTTTATTGAAGATGATGCAGTTTTTGCTGAGCTTGGCGCTTTTTAAGGATAGTAATTTGGAGCTATTTAAGGGCTCTTTGCATGTTGGTGAACTTTGTTGTGGTTCTGCTTCAATTGTGTTTTTGGATCTCCTGTTGCTCTACCTTTTGCTTTGCCCTAAGTTCTGACAACTCTTTTCTTTGCTGTCTTGTACTTTGTTTGTCCGGAAGTTGTTGACTTTGGCCTGTCCTAGTTTATCCTTTGTTTGTCAATTTTGTACCTCAACTTCCAGATTCTTTATTAACTTGCCTAGCTCTGATTACTCTTTTGTGTATCCTTTTTTGTCTGAAACTCATGTGAGATGACTTGCCTACTTCTCTGCTACTAGTCTTGTCCTGGGCCTTACCCAGTTATTGGGGAAATCTGAAACAGTCCTCTGAGTTCTAATTTGTGGCCTAAAAGATTCCCTTATACAATGAACACTTGAATTCCAATAATAAATGTATAAATTACATCTTATTTTTTTTTATTTTACTTTATCAACATATCTTTTGATTTTATGGAAACCTCAACTGTACCTCTTTCTTATAGTTTGTTATATGGTTTTCTAATGGAAACTGTTTTTAAATAAATTTGGTTGCTCTTCATGCTAATTGGAATAGCTTTGAAATAAATATAATACAAAAAAAACTAAGATTTGCTATAATTTTTTAGTGTACTAATTCTGGCCTAGATTTAGAGTTTGGCGGTAGCCGTGAACACCAGCGTTAGAGGCTCCTAACGCTGGTTTTAGGCTACCGCCGGTATTTGGAGTCAGTCAGGAAAGGGTCTAAAGCTCACTTTTCAGCCGCAACTTTTCCATACCGCAGATCCCCTTACGTAAATTGCGTATCCTATCTTTTCAATGGGATCTTTCTAACTCCGGTATTTAGAGTCGTGTCTGAAGTGAGCGTTAGAAATCTAACGACAAAACTCCAGCCGCAGAAAAAAGTCAGTAGTTAAGAGCTTTCTGGGCTAACGCCGGTTCATTCAGCTCTTAACTACTGTGCTCTAAGGTACACTAACACCCATAAACTACCTATGTACCCCTAAACCGAGGTCCCCCCACATCGCCGACACTCGAATAATTTTTTTTAACCCCTAATCTGCCGACCGCCACCTACGTTATCCTTATGTACCCCTAATCTGCTGCCCCTAACACCGCCGACCCCTATATTATATTTATTAACCCCTAATCTGCCCCCCACAACGTCGCCGCCAGCTACCTACACTTATTAACCCCTAATCTGCCGAGTGGACCGCACCGCTATTATAATAAAGTTATTAACCCCTAATCCGCCTCACTCCCGCCTCAATAACCCTATAATAAATATTTTTAACCCCTAATCTGCCCTCCCTAACATCGCCGACACCTAACTTCAAGTATTAACCCCTAATCTGCCAATCGGAGCTCACCGCTACTCTAATAAATTTTTTAACCCCTAAAGCTAATTTTAAACCTAACCCTAACACCCCCCTAAGTTAAATATAATTTTATTCTAACGAAATAAATTAACTCTTATTAAATAAATTATTCCTATTTAAATCTAAATACTTACCTGTAAAATAAACCCTAATATAGCTACAATATAAATTATAATTATAATATAGCTATTTTAGGATTAATATTTATTTTACAGGTAACTTTGTATTTATTTTAACCAGGTACAATAGCTATTAAATAGTTAAGAACTATTTAATAGCTAAAATAGTTAAAATAATTACAAAATTACCTGTAAAATAAATCCTAACCTAAGTTACAATTAAACCTAACACTACACTATCAATAAATTAATTAAATTAAAATACCTACAATTATCTACAATTAAACCTAACACTACACTATCAATAAATTAATTAAATACAATATCTACAAATAAATACAATGAAATAAACTAACTAAAGTACAAAAAATAAAAAAGAACTAAGTTACAAAAAATAAAAAAAATATTTACAAACATCAGAAAAATATTACAACAATTTTAAACTAATTACACCTACTCTAAGCCCCCT
Source organism: Bombina bombina (assembly GCF_027579735.1). Taxonomy (NCBI): domain Eukaryota; kingdom Metazoa; phylum Chordata; class Amphibia; order Anura; family Bombinatoridae; genus Bombina; species Bombina bombina. The sequence continues at coordinate 760,171,811 of NC_069503.1, forward strand.
AATAAAATAACAAAGCCCCCCAAAATAAAAAAATGCCCTACCCTATTCTAAATTACAAAAGTTCAAAGCTCTTTTACCTTACCAGCCCTGAACAGGGCCCTTTGCGGGGCATGCCCCAAAGAATTCAGCTCTTTTGCCTGTAAAAAAACACATACAATACCCCCCCCAACATTACAACCCACCACCCACATACCCCTAATCTAACCCAAACCCCCCTTAAATAAACCTAACACTAAGCCCCTGAAGATCTTCCTACCTTATCTTCACCATACCAGGTTCACCGATCGATCCAGAAGAGCTCCTCCGATGTCTTGATCCAAGCCCAAGCGGGGGGCTGAAGATGTCCATGATCCGGCTGAAGTCTTCATCCAAGCGGGAGCTGAAGAGGTCCATGATCCGGCTGAAGTCTTCTATCAACCGCATCTTCAATCTTCTTTCTTCGGGAGCCATCATCTTCCAGCCAATGCGGAACATCCTCTTCTCCCGACGCCTACTCGCCGAATGACGGTTCCTTTAAATGACGTCATCCAAGATGGCGTCCCTCGAATTCCGATTGGCTGATAGGATTCTATCAGCCAATCGAAATTAAGGTAGGAATATTCTGATTGGCTGATGGAATCAGCCAATCAGAATCAAGTTCAATCCGATTGGCTGATCCGATCAGCCAATCAGATTGAGCTTGCATTCTATTGGCTGATCGGAACAGCCAATAGAATGCGAGCTCAATCTGATTGGCTGATTGGATCAGTGTAGTTAGATGGAGGCGACGTTTGGGGCAGCAGATCGAGAGTTGCAGTGGCGTTAAATATGCCTGTACGCTCCCTTTTTGGAGCCTAACGCAGCCATTCTGTGATCTCTCAATAATAAAAGGTGCGGCCAGAAAAAAGCCAGCGTTAGCTACGCGGGTCGTTACCGACAAAACTCTAAATCTAGGCCTCTATGTTTATGTTCTATTGTATGATTGTGTAGATAAAGAAAGATAATTTAAAGGGATATAAAACCCCCAAATATTCTTTTGTGATTCAAATAGAGCATACAATTTATAAAAAAAGGTTCTAATTAATTTCTATTATCAGATTTGCTTTGTTCCCATGGTATTCTTTGTTGAAGAGGTGCCTAGGTAGGTGTCTGTAGCACTACATGGCAGGGAACAGTGCTGCTATCTAGTGCTCTTGCATATTGATAATATTGTAGCAAAACTCTGGCGATATAGAGCTCCTGACACATGCATGCTCCTGAGCTTTCGTTCCTATTTTTTAACAAAAGATACCATGAGAACAAACAAAATTTGATAAGAGAAGTAAATTAGAAAGTTGCATGCTCTAGCTGAATCATGAAATAAAATATCTGTGCTTAATGTCCATTTAACAGAGCATATCAACAAACATTTCTAAATATTAAATACTGTTATTTAGGTTATGTATATATTAGAAGTTGATATCAGCAAAAAAGCTTAGTAGAAGGTAGACCCTAGAAAACGATCTGTTACAAGTCAAAGATGTGTTAGTCAAAAGAGTTACTTAACATATGCCTGCATTGATCCAGTGGATTTTTAACCACTGGAAAAAATGTTATTTTGCTCACATGGTCAAGACCTAACACATGGTAGACAGGGAGACATTTTAGAATCTTGGTGTCCATGTCATGGCAACTAAGAAACAGCTCATGGGAAGAAAGTGAATAATAGAAAATGGCAATATTTCTTTCTGCATTTTCGCACTTGACAGTTTTATCTGCACATCTGCCTGATGAGCAGAGTTAGAGAAGATTGTATACACACAAACTGACTGTCCTCATCTTTCTCACTTGCTGGTTTTCACTTCATTTTTTTTTTCTGTTTGCATTTCAAATAAAATACTATGCATAGGCTCCCTGGAAAGCAGATAACAAACAACAAGCAAATATTTTCTAAATGCTTCACTGGAATTTTTCTAATACATGACAATATTATTCTTGAAATATTTTACATCTTCAATATCTGGCTTACATTTTTTTTACACAGCTTTATTCTTATAAACCAATTGCCAAAAATATAGATTATAATAGCTTTATATACCTATAATAATTGAATACAGCTGTTTGTGTAAGACACTGAAGAAATTCTAAATTATTATGTGTACATCTTTGTAAAACACAGTAAATTGTCTGATAAGAGCATACAGTGCTAAAAATATAGAACCTGCTTTAAAGGTGTAAACTGTATATACATCAGAATTAAACATTTAAAAGGACATGAGAGTCACATTTTTTTGCATATGGTAAATAAAAATAATAACAATAATGGGCGTGTCTCTGGGCAGCAACTTAAATGGTCACAATATCGGTTGTTCTGAGTGAAACATTGATAATATGCCTTTTATCGGTGTCTAAGAGGATCATCCATCTACCTCAACCTGATAACTAAGATCTACACATCAAACTGAATTAAATGCTACAACAATATTGGGAATATTATCCTTAATAACCAATCTGGAGCATTGAGGCCTAAGGCAGGCTCCTCAGTGAGGGGCTCTCAACCCCCCCCCCCCCCCCCCCGGTATCTTGTAAGCCAGGTACTATCACTGAAAACTTCAGACTCTACAATCAAAGCATCATACAAGCAATGGAGAATACGCTCCATTGCTATAATGAGCTCGATCTTGGAAACTTATAGAAGAATGGATTCCGATCTGACTTCGGTAGCCAGTCACGTGAAAATAGAGGAGTAGCCGCAAGCAGTAAACCCACCTAGCCATTGCCAGGAGTCATTCACAGAAGAGGAGAAGAGCACCGCAGTTGCCGGTCATAATATAATGACCAAAGTTATTCCTGACCAACACAAAGCGATGTAACAGCCAGGCGTAAACATCTCTACTAAAGAAACTGCATCATATGCTCCTGAAGATGCGTCTATGCAGCAGCGATCCTCGCATAGACAGGTCCATGTTACAGCACTCCTACCGTGACTATGGAGAGAGCCAGACCATAGCTTCCACTGGACTGTGACAAAACACATTGTAGAGGTCATGCAGGACACACTTGGAGGGGACTTGTATGGGATATTGCCATACATGCCACTTAAGGACGTTATCCTAAAAACACGGGGTCCAGCTGGGATCTTGGACCATAGCCAACACATCCAAAGTTTCCTAGACTGGTAAAACAAACACTGTTTACAAAATCTAGAACATAATTGGAAATTTTTTAAAGCTACAAGATCCTCTCTTTACTGCAACACTGAGCATAAGGCTTTTTAAAAACAGGAGTAGGTTAGACAAACTGTTTTCCACTATTACATATATGAGGATTCCTGTATACATCAGAAAATGTCAGATATTCGGCTGGGTGCCATCCTAAATGAAAATGCCCAAATAACTTCTAAATAAGAGACTTACCACACTAAGATATATACCAGATAATGTACTGCTTTGAAAAATGCTTAGGAGTAATAATTTATTGATGGCACACTACTTTATGGCAATTATTGCCTATGAACCCCTATATGTCTCAGGAACAGAATAGATGCATATTTCTTTAAAAAAAATAACCAAAATAATAACAATAATAATATTAATAATAAATAAAAAAATTTGAATACCTTTGTTGAAACTCTGCAACAGCCAAGGCCAACTCAAGACATTGTGCAGCCTAGGTGTAAGAACGAAGACACACCCAAAATAACTATTTGTCTACTACAATCATTGCTGTCTCAAAGATCTATGTTCAGTAGATTCAAATTTGACATTACAACATGCTGATACACAGTTGATGGACCCAGTGGTGGACTGACCTACCATGCAATCTGTCACTGACTGAGGGCTCAAGGTTAAGGACGGGCTGCATTAGCCAGCCATCTCTCCAACCCCTTACTGTAAAATAGTGCTGAAGAAAATAAGTTAAGAGACAACCAATCCTGCCATCTCTAGTTCTGTATAAACACCAGCGTGCTCCATCCAACTCCCTCTTGCCAATTGGCTAACGCATGCAGGATACTTGTATGAGCCTCATGCTCTGATCAATTGTTTCATGGTTCTGGCTAGAGTCAAACACATACATTCAGCAGGTCAGGCGCTAACCTGGTAGAGAATTCTTGCACGTGCGTTTGTCCACACAAGGGGCTAGATTATGAGTGGAGTGCTATTTATCACTCCCACTTGCACTCTAACTTTGATAAAAGTAAGCAATTTTTGGATACTGCGCAATACAAGTTGAAAGTAAAAAGTTTTCACTTAGAAAATCGCAATTGAGTTAAATGGACACTGAACCCAATTTTTTTCTTTCATAATTCATATAGAGCATGCTATTTTTAGCAACTTTTTAATTTCCTCCTATTAGCAAATTTTCTTCATTCTCTTGGTATCTTTATTTGAAAAGCAAGAATGTAAGTTTAGTTGCCGGCCCATTTTAGGTGAACAACCAGTGTTCTTGTTGATTGGTGGATTCATTTAACCGACCAATAAACAAGTGCTGTCCAGAGGTCTGAACCAAAAAATAGCTTAGATGCCTTCTTTTTCAACTCCCATGTGATCTCTATGTCATCACCATTGTGAATAAACAAAATGTTAAAGCTCTAAAAATAAACAATAATGTGTCTCAAACAATCTAATATAGTGTTATATGACAAAATGTGTATAGACAAACATGTGTCCGATTATATGGTGTAGCAAAATAACGGCTAGATTTGGAGTTTTGTCGGTAACGACCCGAAAAACTAACGCCGGCTTTTTTCTGGCCGCACCATAAAAATAACTCTGGTATTGAGAGTCCACAGAATGGCTGCGTTAGGCTCCAAAAAAGGAGCGTAGAGCATTTTTAACGCAGCTTCAACTCTCGATACCAGAGTTGCTTACGCAAGCGGCCAGCCTCAAAAACGTGCTCGTGCACGATTCCCCCATAGGAAACAATGGAGCTGTTTGAGCTGAAAAAAAACCAAACACCTGCAAAAAAGCCGCGTTCAGCTCCTAACGCAGCCCCATTGTTTGCTATGCGGTAACCCTTCCTACGTCTGCACTTAACACTCTAACATGTACCCCGAGTCTAAACACCTCTAACCTTACACTTATTAACCCCTAATCTGCCACCCCCGCTATCGCTGACCCCTGCATATTATTATTAACCCCTAATCTGCCGCTCCGTAAACCACCGCTACTTACATTATCCCTATGCAGTGGCGTAGCATGGGGGGGGCCACAGGGGCGGTTGCCCCGGGCGCAAAATTCTGAGGGGCGCAAAATGCTTGGCTCCCAGCCTCCCCAGTCCCCACCATCTCAAGACAGTAGACAGTCACAGTCCCACTCCCAGCGGCGCTACAGGGAGGCTAAAAAAATCTGACAGGTGCCTGCGCCCAGCCGTTCTGTCTCTCAAGTGAACTGTCTACTACTCTGAAGTCAAGACATGCTGTGTAATGATTTAATTATCATAATTTTATGAGTGTAATCCTATCCAACCGTTACCTGCTGCTAGACTAGTGTTTACGCCACTAGTTAGCATGGTCCACTCCCACTCCCAGCGCGCATGTCAGGAGGGAGGAAGAAGTCAGAGCAGCAGAGCCAGAGTGGAGTCAGACTGACTAGCACGCTACGCCCGCAATGATAAGGTAAGTAGTGTCAACAAAATTTACCAAACTCATCCGTATCAGAACCAGAGCACCAGTGCCACTGCCAGCCAGAATTATAATTAAATTATTATAGCCCCTGTTTTTGCCTGGGCCCTGGGGAATAGGGATTGGAAATGGCAACACATGCAAAATGCAGCTTAGCCTCTATCGTTACCCAGGTGACGTCGCAGGGCCAGCCAGCCAGCCAAGTTCCAAAGGACCCAGAGTCACTCTGAGCCAGCCAGCCAAATTCCAACTTCCAAAGGACCCAGAGTCTGAGCCAGCCAGCATGCCAGAGTGTGAGAGTGATCTATGCTGCTTTAAAGTGAAAGCTGGTTATTTTATTTCAAATTCATTTTTAACCTGGGTAAAATAAAATTTACAAGATGTAGATGATCTACATCTTGTATGTTTTACCCAGGTTAAAAATGAATTTAAAAATAATAATAACTGGCTTTCACTTTAAAGAAGCATAGATCACTCTCACACGCTGGCTCAGATGTATTTTAAAAATGAAATCCCATGTTTAAATATTAAACCATAAAAATGTAATTGTTAAGTTTTATATAATGTACTTACTTAATGTATATAATAAAGTAATGGCTGCCTGCAACCATATTGAATCCTAATTTTTAAGGATGAATGTAGAGTTTAGAATTATATATATATATATATATATATATATATATATATATATATATATATATATAGTATATATTTTTGTTGTTAAAATAAAGCTTTGTTTGTTTTAAAACAAAAACCTGTCTCCTAAGTTGTTGAGCTGTCTCCTAGATTCAAAGCAAATTTGCCAATCCCTACTGTACTGGTGGAAGAGACTCAGTCAGTGCTAATGGATTAGGGGGGCGCAATTCTTGCCTTGCCCTGGGCGCTGAGAAGCCACACTACGCCACTGTCCCAATGTACCCCTAATCTGCTTCCCTAACATCGCCGACCCCTATATTATATTTATTAACCCCTAATCTGCCCCCCACAACGTCGCCTCCACCTGCCTACACTTATTAACCCCTAATCTGCCGAGCGGACCTGAGCGCTACTATAATAAAGTTATTAACCCCTAATCCGCCTCACTAACCCTATAATAAATAGTATTAACCCCTAATCTGCCCTCCCTAACATCGCCGACACCTAACTTCAATTATTAACCCCTAATCTGCTGACTGGAGCTCACCGCTACTCTAATAAATGTATTAACCCCTAAAGCTAAGTCTAACCCTAACACTAACACCCCCCTAAATTAAATATAATTTACATCTAACGAAATTAATTAACTCTTATTAAATAAATTATTCCTATATAAAGATAAATACTTACCTGTAAAATAAATCCTAATATAGCTACAATATAAATTATAATTATATTATAGCTATTTTAGGATTTATATTTATTTTACAGGTATTTTACAGGTAACTTTGTATTTATTTTAACCATGTACAATAGCTATTAAATAGTTAAGAACTATTTAATAGCTAAAATAGTTAAAATAATTACAAAATTACCTGTAAAATAAATACTAACCTAAGTTACAATTAAACCTAACACTACACTATCAATAAATTAATTAAATAAACTACCTACAATTACCTACAATTAACCTAACACTACACTATCAATAAATTAATTAAATACAATTCCTACAAATAAATACAATTAAATAAACTTGCTAAAGTACAAAAAATAAAAAAGAACTAAGTTACAAAAAATAAAAAAATATTTACAAACATAAGAAAAATATTACAACAATTTTAAACTAATTACACCTACTCTAAGCCCCCTAATAAAATAACAAAGCCCCCCAAAATAAAAAAATGCCCTACCCTATTCTAAATTACTAAAGTTCAAAGCTCTTTAACCTTACCAGCCCTGAACAGGGCCCTTTGCGGGGCATGCCCCAAGATATACAATACCCCCCCCCAACATTACAACCCACCACCCACATACCCCTAATCTAACCCAAACTCCCCTTAAATAAACCTAACACTAAGCCCCTGAAGATCTTCCTACCTTATCTTCACCCTGCCAGGTTCACCGATCCGTCCTGAAGAGCTCCTCCGATGTCCTGATCCAAGCCCAAGCGGGGGGCTGAAGAGGTCCATGATCCGGCTGAAGTCTTCATCCAAGCGGGAGCTGAAGAGGTCCATGATCCGGATGAAGTCTTCATCCAAGCGGGAGCTGAAGAGGTCCATGATCCGGATGAAGTCTTCTATCAACTGCATCTTCAATCTTCTTTCTTCCGGATCCATCCTCTTCTCCGACGCCTACTAGCCGAATGACGGTTCCTTTAAAGGACGTCATCCAAGATGGCGTCCCTCGAATTCCGATTGGCTGATAGGATTCTATCAGCCAATCGGAATTAAGGTAGGAATATTCTGATTGGCTGATGGAATCAGCCAATCAGAATCAAGTTCAATCCGATTGGCTGATCCAATCAGCCAATCAGATTGAGCTTGCATTCTATTGGCTGTTCCGATCATTCTTCAGTTGGACGTCGCCAGAAGAAGATGGGTCCGCGGTGGAGGTCTTCAGGATGGAGCCGGTCGTCATCGGATGAAGATAGAAGATGCCGCTTGGATCAAGATGGTTGCCGGTCCGGATCGCCTCTTCTTCCCGGATAGGATGAAGACTTTGGAGCCTCTTCTGGACCTCTTCAGCCACCGGATGATGGATCGCTTGGGTTGGATGAAGATTTTGGAGCCAGGACGGATCGGTGATACCTGGTAAGGTGAAGGCAAGGTAGGATGATCTTCAGGGGCTTAGTGTTAGGTTTATTTAAGGGGAGTTTGGGTTAGATTAGGGGTATGTGGGTGGTGGGTTGTAATGTTGGGGGGGGTATTGTATGTTTTTTTTTTACAGGCAAAAGAGCTGAACTTCTTGGGGCATGCCCCGCAAAGGGCCCTGTTCAGGGCTGGTAAGGTAAAAGAGCTTTTAACTTTAGTAATTTAGAATAGGGTAGGGCATTTTTTATTTTGGGGGGCTTTGTTGTTTTATTAGGGGGCTTAGAGTAGGTGTAATTAGTTTAAAATTGTTGTAATATTTTTCTTATGTTTGTAGATATTTTTTTATTTTTTGTAACTTAGTTCTTTTTTATTTTTTGTACTTTAGTTAGTTTATTTCATTGTAGTTATTTGTAGATATTGTATTTAATGAATGTATTGATAGTGTAGTGTTTAATTGTAGGTAATTGTAGGTATTTTATTTAATTAATTTAATGATAGTATAGTGTTAGGTTTAATTGTAACTTAGGTTAGGATTTATTTTACAGGTAATTTTGTAATTATTTTAACTAGGTAACTATTAAATAGTTCTTAACTATTTAATAGCTATTGTACCTGGTTAAAATAATTAGAAAGTTGCCTGTAAAATAAATATTAATCCTAAAATAGCTACAATGTAATTATAATTTATATTGTAGCTATATTAGGGTTTATTTTACAGGTAAGTATTTAGCTTTAAATAGGAATAATTTATTTAATAAGAGTTAATTAATTTCGTTAGATTAAAATTATATTTAATTTAGGGGGGTGTTAGTGTTAGGGTTAGACTTAGCTTTAGGGGTTAATCCATTTATTAGAATAGCGGTGAGCTCCGGTCGGCAGATTAGGGGTTAATAAGTGTAGGCAGGTGGAGGCGACGTTGTGGGGGGCAGATTAGGGGTTAATAAATATAATATAGGGGTCGGCGGTGTTAGGGGCAGCAGATTAGGGGTACATAAGGATAACGTAGGTGGCGGCGCTTTGCGGTCGGCAGATTAGGGGTTAATTATTGTAGGTAGCTGGCTGCGACGTTGTGGGGGGCAGATTAGGGGTTAATAAATATAATATAGGGGTCGGTGGTGTTAGGGGCAGCAGATTAGGGGTACATAAGGATAACGTAGGTGGCGGTCGGCAGATTAGGGGTTAAAAAAATTTATTCGAGTGTCGGCGATGTGGGGGGACCTCGGTTTAGGGGTACATAGGTAGTTTATGGGTGTTAGTGTACTTTAGAGCACAGTAGTTAAGAGCTTTATAAACCGGCGTTAGCCCAGAAAGCTCTTAACTACTGACTTTTTTCCTGCGGCTGGAGTTTTGTCGTTAGATGTCTAACGCTCACTTCAAACACGACTCTAAATTCCGGAGTTAGAAAGATCCCATTGAAAAGATAGGATACGCAATTTACGTAAGGGGATCTGCGGTATGGAAAAGTCGCGGCTGAAAAGTGAGCGTTAGACCCTATTTTGAGTGACTCCAAATACCGGCGGTATTCTAAAACCAGCGTTAGGAGCCTCTAACGCTGGTTTTCATGGCTAACGCCAAACTCCAAATCTAGGTCTAAGTATATTAATACCAATGATAAGATAGACATAAAACAATCATTCGCCAAACGGCAATTGTTGAAACAAATAACCTATGCAATAGCGGGAAGGATCACCCTGAGATTATTAGGAATCAAATGCAAAGCTATTCTATCTGTAAACAACACAGTATCATAGTGGGGGCATTGCCCTTTGCGTTAATAGCTTTGTTGTGTTGATTTATTAATTTCATGATTTAAACATACAAGTGAATGCGTAAAACAAATAAACATCTATGGCAATGTAGTGTACTCAGTGTATGACAGTACGGATGATCAAAGCATATAGCCTAAAATGAATAAACACTAAGTTTAAAATATTGCGTTAAAAACATAGGCCTAGATTTAGAGTTGGGCAGGAGCCGTCAAAACCAGCGTTAGAGGCTCCTAACGCTGGTTTTTACCGCCCGCTGGTATTTAGAGTCAGTCAGGAAAGGGTCTAACGCTCACTTTCCAGCTGCGACTTTTCCATACCGCAGATCCCCCTACGCCATTTGCGTATCCTATCTTTTCAATGGGATCTTTCTAACGCCGGTATTTAGAGTCGTGGCTGAAGTGAGCGTTAGAAATCTAACGACAAAACTCCAGCCGCAGAAAAAAGTCAGGAGTTACGAGCTTTCTGGGCTAACGCCGGTTCATAAAACTCTTAACTACTGTGCTCTAAAGTACACTAACACCCATAAACTACCTATGTACCCCTAAACCAAGGTCCCCCCACATCACCGCCACTCTATTAAATTTTTTTAACCCCTAATCTGCCGCTCCGTACACCGCCGCCAGCTACGTTATCCCTATGTACCCCTAATCTGCTGCCCCTAACATCGCCGACCACTATGTTATATTTATTAACCCCTAATCTGCCGCCCCCGCTATCGCTGACCCCTGCATATTATTATTAACCCCTAATCTGCTGCTCCGTACACCGACGCAACCTATATTATCCCTATGTACCCCTAATCTGCTGCCCCTAACACCGCCGACCCCTATATTATATTTATTAACCCCTAATCTGCCGCCCCCAACGTCGCCTCCACCCACCTACAATTATTAACCCCTAATCTGCTGACCGGATCTCACCGCTACTCTAATAAATGTATTAACCCCTAAAGCTAAGTCTAACCCTAACCCTAACACCCCCCTAAGTTAAATATAATTTAAATCTAACGAAATAAATTAACTCTTATTAAATAAATTATTCCTATTTAAAGCTAAATACTTACCTGTAAAATAAACCCTAATATAGCTACAATATAAATTATAATTATATTGTAGCTATTTTAGGATTAATATTTATTTTACAGGCAACTTTGTAATTATTTTAACCAGGTACAATAGCTATTAAATAGTTAATAACTATTTAATAGTTACCTAGTTAAAATAATTACAAAATTACCTGTAAAATAAATCCTAACCTAAGTTACAATTAAACCTAACACTACACTATCAATAAATTAATTAAATACAATACCTACAATTATCTACAATTAAACCTAACACTACACTATCAATAAATAAATTAAATAAAATACCTACAAATAAATACAATTAAATAAACTAACTAAAGTACAAAAAATAAAAAAGAACTAAGTTACAAAAAATAAAAAAATATTTACAAACATTAGAAAAATATTACAACAATTTTAAACTAATTACACCTACTCTAAGCCCCCTAATAAAATAACAAAGCCCCCCAAAATAAAAAAATGCCCTACCCTATTTTAAATTAAAAAAGTTCAAAGCTCTTTTACCTTACCAGCCCTGAAAAGGGCCATTTGCGGGGCATGCCCCAAATAATTCAGCTCTTTTGCCTGTAAAAAAAACACATGCAATACCCCCCCAACATTACAAGCCACCACCCACATACCCCTAATCTAACCCAAACCCCCCTTAAATAAACCTAACACTAAGCCCCTGAAGATCTTCCTACCTTATCTTCACCTCGCCGGTTATCACACCGATCCGTCCTGGCTCCGATGTCTTGATCCAAGCCCAAGCGGGGGGCTGAAGATGTCCATGATCCGGCTGAAGTCTTCATCCAAGCGAGAGCTGAAGAGGTCCATGATCCGACTGAAGTCTTCTATCAACGGCATCTTCAATCTTCTTTCTTCCGGATCCATGTTCATCCCGCCGACGCGGAACATCCATCTTCACCGATGACTTCCCGACGAATGACTGCTCCTTTAAGGTACGTCATCCAAGATGGCGTCCCTCGAATTTCGATTGGCTGATAGGATTCTAAACAAATCATATGAGAGTTGTACTAGAGAGCGCAGGAAGTAGCACCAAACTCCTAAAATTACCTATGAGTCCCTAACTAGGTAGAAAAAGTGAACGAATGCACATTCAATCTTCTCCGTGACTAGTTGTACGGCCGTAATGACGTCACCATTGAGGGCGCTGATTCATCTTGAAAAAGCCCTGCAGAGGGAGAAACGCGTTGATGTGCTGCAACTAACAAAGACAAGAGAAAGATAAGCTTACACATATAAGCTGGATCAACTATTCTTCACATGAAAAGTGTGATTGCTAACACTGTTAGCCATTCCTAATTTTGCCACTAGACCTGTAACGGGTCACTATTGGACATTATTCTATCCTACTTTCCTCAGCCTTATGTTTGGCATCCTGCGTGCTATCTGGCACTAAGTGCAGGAACTTCTTTTCCTCGATGATTGCTACATTACAGCAAAGAAAGCCAAGTAATACTGCAACTTACTGACTTCGTATCTACACCAATCAGAAGGTGTGTTTAGGACAGCGCCCTCAATGGTGACATCATTACGGCCGTACAACTAGTCACGGAGAAGATTGAATGTGCACTCGTCTGGGTAAGCCCCTGTTTAGCTAGCAAACCAACCTCCGATTGAGATTTCAGTGTGGAATCGGACTATGCTTACTTTATTGTGAACTCTGCAATTCAAGTTTATATCAAATGGTGGCAACTATTTTGTAACTTTTGTTTTTATTTACGGAGATGTCCGTTTTTATATTTCACCTAATGTGAATAAATCTTTGTTTATTTAGACAACTATTCTATCTATTTTTAATAAGTCTTAACGTTATTTCTCTATATCACCTTTAGCTTTTAGCGCTCCTATCTACTTTTTCTAAGTTTTGTGATAGGATTATATCAGCCAATCGGAATTAAGGTAGGAAAATTCTGATTGGCTGATGGAATCAGCCAATCAGAATCAAGTTCAATCCGATTGGCTGATCCGATCAGCCAATCAGATTGAGCTCGCATTCTATTGGCTGTTCCGATCAGCCAATAGAATGCAAGCTCAATCTGATTGTCTGATCGGATCAGCCAATCGGATTGAACTTGATTCTGATTGGCTGATTCCATCAGCCAATCAGAATTTTCCTACCTTAATTCCGATTGGCTGATAGAATCCTATCAGCCAATCGGAATTCGAGGGACTCCATCTTGGATGACGTCCCTTAAAGGAACCGTCATTCGTTGGGAAGTCGTCGGTGAAGATGGATGGATCCGCGCTGGAGGTCTTGAAGATCAGCCGGTTATCATCGGATTGAAGAACATAGAAGATGTGGCTTGGATGAAGATGTTTGCCGGTCTGGATGTCCTCTTCTGCCCGATTGGATCAAGACTTCAGCCGGAGGTTGGACGTCACTATTCAGCCCCCGCTTGGGCTTGGATGAAGATTTCGGAGGCTTGGATCAAGACTTTGGTGGACGGATCGGTGAACCTGGCATGGTGAAGATAAGGTAGGAAGATCTTCAGGGGCTTAGTGTTAGGTTTATTTAAGGGGGGTTTGGGTTAGATTAGGGGTATGTGGGTGGTGGGTTGTAATGTTGGGGGGGGTATTGTATTTTTTTTTTTACAGGCAAAAGAGCTGAATTATTTGGGGCATGCCCCGCAAATGGCCCTTTTCAGGGCTGGTAAGGTAAAAGAGCTTTGAACTTTTTTAATTTAGAATAGGGTAGGGCATTTTTTTATTTTGGGGGTCTTTGTTATTTTATTAGGGGGCTTAGAGTAGGTGTAATTAGTTTAAAATTGTTGTAATATTTTTATAATGTTTGTAAATATTTTTTTATTTTTTGTAACTTAGTTCTTTTTTATTTTTTGTACTTTAGTTAGTTTATTTCATTGTATTTATTTGTAGGTATTGTATTTAATTAATTTATTGATAGTGTAGTGTTAGGTTTAATTGTAGATAATTGTAGGTAGTTTATTTAATTTATTTATTGATAGTGTAGTGTTAGGTTTAATTGTAACTTAGGTTAGGATTTGTTTTACAGGTAATTTTGTAATTATTTTAACTAGGTAACTATTAAATAGTTATTAACTTTTTAATAGCTATTGTACCTGGTTAAAATAATTACAAAGTTGCCTGTAAAATAAATATTAATCCTAAAATAGCTACAATATAATTATAATTTATATTGTAGCTATATTAGGGTTTATTTTACAGGTAAGTATTTAGCTTTAAATAGGAATAATTTATTTAATAAGAGTTAATTTATTTCGTTAGATTTAAAATATATATAATTTAGGGGGGTGTTAGTGTTAGGGTTAGACTTAGCTTTAGTGGTTAATACATTTATTATAGTAGCGGTGAGCTCCGGTCGGTAGATTAGGGGTTAATTATTGTAGGTAGCTGGCGGCAACATTGTGGGGGGCAAATAAGGGGTTAATAAATATAATATAGGGGTCGGCGGTGTTAGGGGCAGCATATTAGGGGTACATAACTATAATGTATGTTGCGGCGGTGTATGGAGCGGCAGATTAGGGGTTAATAATAATATGCAGGTGTCAGCGATAGCGGGGGCAGCAGATTAGGGGTTAATAAATATAACATAGTGGTCGGCGGGGGTTAGGGGCAGCAGATTAGGGGTACATAGGGATAACGTAGCTGGCGGCGGTATACGGAGCGGCAGATTAGAGGTTAATTGAATAACGCAGGTGTCAGCGATTGCTGGGGTGGCAGATTAGGGGTTAATAAGTGTAAGGCTAGGGGTGTTTAGACTCGGGGTTCATGTTAGGGTGTTAGGTGCAGACTTAGAAACTGTTTTCCCATATGAAACAATGGTGCTGCGTTAGGAGCTGAACGCTGCTTTTTTGCAGGTGTCAGGTTTTTTTCAGCTCAAACAGCCCCATTGTTTTCTATGGGGGAATAGTGCACACGCACGTTTTTGAAGCTGGCCGCGTCCGTAAGCACCGCTGGTATCGAGAGTTGCAGTTGCGGTAAATATGCTATACGCTCCCTTTTTGGAGCCTAACGCAGCCATTCTGTGAACTCTAAATACCAGCGTTATTTAAAAGGTGCGGGAGAAAAAAAGCATGCGTAGCTAACGCACCCCTTTGGCCGCAGAACTCTAAATCTAGCCGAGTATTAGTGCAGAATTTAGGGGTTTATGAAAAAACCTTCTTTGGCAATGTTATTTCTGCAAACTAGCACCTAGATTACGAGTTTTGAGCGATATAGGGAAAGTAAAAAATGCAACAAAAGTTGCGTTATTTAACCCCCTTTAGCACTGCCATTACAAGTTTAAAAAAACCTGTCTTGCGTTGGCGATATGGAAATTTTGAGCTCCATACCGCACCAAAAACAAGCGTTGATTTGACGTGTTTGTGCACGCTTTCCCCATAGATATCAATGGTAAGAGCCAACAAAAAAAAAAGTCTAACACCTGCGAACGCAGAAAAAAAAGCTCCATAACGCAGCCCAATTAATGTCTATGGGGAAAAAGAAAATACAGTTTAAACCTAACACCCTAACATAAACCCTACGACTAAACACCCCTAATCTACAGTTATTAGACCCTAATCTGCCGCTCCTGATATCGCTGCAACCTAAATAAAATTATTAACCTCTAATGTACCACTCCCAATATCGCCGCCACTATACTAAAGTTATTAACCCCAATTCCGCCACACCCCAACATCACCGCCACTAGATTGAAGTTATTATCCACTATCCCTAACATCCCCGCAAATAAATAAAATTATTAACCCCTAAAACCTCTGGCCTCCCACATCACTACCACTAAATAAATCTATTAACCCCTAAACCACCAGCTCCCCACATCGCAGCAAACTAAATTAAACTATATTAACCCCTAAACCTAACCCTAACGTAACCCTAACCTTAACCCTAAACCTAGCCCAAATACCCCTAACTTTAACATAATGAAATTAGATCTAAATTAAATTTACAATTATTATCTAAATAATTCCTATTTAAAACTAAATATTTACCTGTGAAATAAAATCTAAGGTAGTGTCAGGATAGGTAAAGTCCAGAGTTAGACCCAAATGCTAGAATGAGGTTAATAACACCCTAGCACAGTGAGTATATATCAGGACTGACCCTGCGACAGCTGTAGTATAATATACTCACAGTAATAGACTGGAAGATGGCACAACAGGGTCAGGAGAGGAAACTTCGTGTAGATAGGATTAACCAATAGAGTAATCAGGCAAGCATTGTTCAGCAACGTGTAATCAGGCAGATAGGGATTAACCAATAGAGTAGTCAGATAAGCAATGTCCAGCAATGTATAATCAGGCAGGTATGGGTTAATCAATAGAGTAGTCAGGTAAGCAATGTCCAGCAACGTGTAATCAGGCAGGTATGGGTTAACCAATAGAGTAGTGAGGCAAGCAAAGTCCAGCAACATGTAATCAGGCAGGAAGGGGTTAACCAATAGAGTAGTCAGATAAGCAATGTCCAGCAACGTATAATCAGGCAGGTATGGGTTAATCAATAGAGTAGTCAGTTAAGCAATGTCCAGCAACGTGTAATCAGGCAGGTATGGGTTAACCAATAGAGTAGTGAGGCAAGCAAAGTCCAGCAACGTGTAATCAGACAGGAAGAGGTTAACCAATAGAGTAGTTAGGTAAGCAGAGTCCAGCAACGTATAATCAGGCAGGTATGGGTTAACCAATAGAGTAGTGAGGCAAGCAAAGTCCAGCAACGTGTAATCAGGCAGGAAGGGGTTAACCAATAGAGTAGTCAGGTAAGCAGAGTCCAGCAACGTATAATCAGGCAGGTAGGGGTTCAGGGTTCAGAATAATAAGGCACAGGTTCAGAAATACACAGGAATTGTACTCACATAGCCAAGCGAGAAAAAACAAACAGGCACCGATGAGAGGAGACGCCGGAATAAGAAGGCCTCCTGACGTCATCAGAAGTGCCGACAGGAACAGGGTTGCTAAGCAACCAGGAAAGCGTTACCACGCTGAGACAGAGGCAGGGAAAAAAACGATCAGCAGCTGAGCGATCGCGACAGTGCCCCCCCTCAAGGACCCCTCCGGGGAACACGAACAGGCTTAGAAGGATTCTGGGCGTGGAACTGATTGATCAAACAAGAGGCACGGACATGAGAAGCAGGTTCCCAAGAACGTTCAGTGATGGGATAACCCTTCCAATGAACCAAATAGTAGAGACGGTTACCCCGTAATCTGGAATCAAACAGGGTTGTTTGAGTCGGATGAATCTGGTGGAAATCCAAACCTTGTCTCCAGTCCGAAAAGAGGGCGCCTTCCGGCGTCTGCGATCCGCAAATCGTTTATACTTTCGAGTAGAGAGAAGAAGAATTTCCTGAATCTTCTTCCAGTGTTTACAAAGACTTCTCACTGTACGATCTGCTCCAGGAACTCCAGAACTTCCCGAGGACATAGGAAAAGTTCTAGGTGCGAATCCATAGGTTGCCTTGAAAGGAGAAGTCTGTAAAGAAGAGTTGAAGCGGGAATTGTAAGCAAGTTCTGCTAAAGGAAGAAGTTGAGACCAATTGGAGTGCTGATGATTAATATAGTGCCTGAGGTAGGACTCAAGAGATTGATTTACCCGCTCAGTTTGACCGTTAGACTGAGTATGATGAGCAGTAGAAAGAGATATGGTAACTCCAAACTGTTTGCATAGAGATTTCCAAAATCTTGAGACAAATTGAACTCCTCGATCAGAAACGATGTCCAAAGGAAAACCATGTAATCTGGTGATATGGAGAACAAACAATTCAGCGAGTTTCTGGGCCGATGGTAATCCAGTTAATGGAACAAAATGAGCTGCTTTGGAGAACCTATCTACCACAACCCATATGGTCTTGTTTCCGGCAGAATTAGGAAGATCTGTAATAAAGTCCATGGAAACATGAGACCAGGGATAATATGGAACAGGCAGAGGTTGTAAGAGACCAAAAGGTAAAGATGAAGACTGTTTATTAGAGGTACAGGAATGACAAGCTGCAACATAATCCTTGACATCTTTGCCCATGGAAGGCCACCAGACATGTTGTTTGAGTCTCCACAAAGTATTACGCACTCCAGGATGTCCAGACAGAACATTATCATGAGCCCAACGAAGAAGTTTTAGGCGGAATTCATTAGGTACAAACAAGATCCCAGGAGGTATGTTATAAGATGAAGGAACAGAAGCTTGAGCAGACTGTAATGCTTGTAAAGGAAACATAGATAACTGAGCCAGAACTCTAGCAGGACGGAGAATGGGTTCAGAATCCAGAAATGTAGAATCAGAAGCCAGAAATTGTCTAGATAAAGCGTCTGCTTTAGTATTCTTAGAGCCAGGAATATAAGAGAGGACAAAATTAAATCTGGAGAAGAACAGAGCCCATCTGGCTTGACGTGAGTTGAGGCGTTTGGCAGTATGAAGATACAGAAGATTTTTATGGTCTGTGAGTATAAGAAATGGTTGAACAGTGCCTTCCAGCAGATGTCTCCATTCTTCCAAAGCCATTTTAATAGCTAGCAGTTCTTTGTTACCAACGTCATAATTCAGTTCGGAAGTATTGAACTTCTTGGAGAAAAATCCCACAGGAAGGATCTTGCTAGAAACAGGATTTCGCTGAGAAAGTACTGCCCCAGCAGCAATCAGAGAACCATCCACTTCAAGAATGAATTGGAGACTCGGAACAGGATGGCAAAGAATAGGAGCCGAAGTAAATGCAGACTTTAGAGATTCAAATGCCTGTAAGGCTTGATCAGACCAATGCTTGCAATCCTGACCCTTTTTAGTAAGAGCAGTAAGGGGTGCCGAGATGAAAGCAAAGTCCTTTATGAACTTACGATAGTAATTGGCAAACCCCAGGAACCTTTGAAGAGATTTTAAGGAAGTAGGTCTAGGCCAATCTAGAATAGCCGACAGTTTGTCAGAATCCATCTTGAATCCAGACGGAGAAATTATGTAACCCAGGAAAGGAATAGATTCCTGATGAAAAGAACACTTTTCAAGCTTGGCAAAGAGAAAATTTTCACGTAATCTCTGGAGTACTAATGTAACATGATGTATGTGATCCTGTACAGTCCGGGAATAAATCAGAATATCATCAAGATAGATAATAACGAATTGATTAAGATAGTCTCTGAATATTTCATTAACAAAATGTTGAAAAACTGCAGGGGCATTGCATAACCCAAAAGGCATAACTAAATATTCGTAGTGTCCAAACCTAGTGTTGAAAGCAGTTTTCCACTCGTCCCCTTTACGAATTCTGACCAAATTATATGCCCCACGAAGATCCAATTTGGTAAAGATGGAAGCACCCTGGAGACAATCAAATAATTCGGGAATAAGAGGGAGTGGGTAACAATTCTTGATTGTAATCTGATTAAGAGCTCGATAATCTATGCAAGGACGAAGACCTCCATCTTTCTTTTCCACAAAGAAAAAACCTGCCCCTACTGGAGAAGAAGAAGGACGGATAAAACCTCGGGCCAGATTATCCTTGATATATTCCTCAAGTGAGACATTTTCTTGCCGAGAAAGTGGGTAAGTTTTACCCTTAGGTAGAGGTGCTCCTGGTAATAAGTCAA
The DNA here is from genome assembly GCF_027579735.1 of Bombina bombina. Classification (NCBI taxonomy): domain Eukaryota; kingdom Metazoa; phylum Chordata; class Amphibia; order Anura; family Bombinatoridae; genus Bombina; species Bombina bombina. The sequence continues at coordinate 760,191,526 of NC_069503.1, forward strand.
TGGGACAATCAAAGGTCTGGTGAGGAGGTAATACTTCAGCATCTTTTTTAGAAAAGACATCACAAAAAGAATGATATTGTTCAGGCAAAGAGTCTGGAACGTCTAATACTGCTACAACAGTACTAGAAGTTTTGGGAGCATTCCGTAGACACTGTGTGAAACAAGAAGATCCCCAAGCAACAAGCTCTCCTTTAGACCAGGAAAAACTGGATCATGTAGTTGAAGCCAAGGAAGTCCCAGAATGAGAGGAAACTGTGGGGAAGAGATGATGTCGAAGCAAATGGTTTCGGAATGAAGTACTCCTACAGACATGAGAAGTGGAATGGTAGAATGACGAATGAAACCAGAACCCAAAGGTTGACCACTGACAGTAGTGACCTTAATTATTTGGCTCTTGGGAAGCAAAGGGATACGAAAAGCATTGACAAACTCTGAATCCATAAACATTCCTGCAGCTCCAGAGTCGATGAGTGCTTGAGCCTGAAATTTGTTGTTGCCATAGCGGACAGTAACTGGAACAAACAGCTTGGGATTGAGGGAAGAAAAAGAACTTTGGCTTAACTCAGTCCCTCTTCCTGGAGTTAAGCCCTGGCTTTTACTGGACGAGTTGGACAATCTTTTAACATATGCCCCTTAATACCGCAGTAAAGACATAGTCCCAGATTACGCCTTCTGAGACGTTCAGCTTCGGATTTGGAGTAGGAAGTTTTAGAGTATGAGGCATAGGACGAAAGGAAGATCTGATAAAGGATCTTCTGTTACGGTCACGTTCATGGAGACGCTCAGAGTAACGAGCATCAAGCTTGATACATAAGTTGATAAGATCTTCTAGAGAATCGGGAAGATCCCTATAAACCAATTCATCTTTTAGACGATCACAAAGACCTTTACGAAATGCTGCACGCAAGGCTCCATGATTCCACATAGTTTCAGCAGCTAAAGTCCGGGAATTCTATAGCGTATTGTGCTACAGAAAGAGATCCCTGTCTTAAATCTAAAAGTCCTGCTTCAGCCGCTGCTGATCTACCAGGTTTATCAAACACAGAAGAAAATATAGATACAAAAGTGTCAATATCCTGGAGCAAAGGATCATCCTTTTCCAACAGTGGAGAAACCCAAGCCAGGGCTTTACCCTTCATAAGGGAAATTAAAAAGGTGATCTTGGAGGAAGAAGAAACGAACATCTGAGGATTATTTCTGAAGTGAAGACGGCACTGATTAAGAAATCCTCGACAGTCTTCTGGATTGCCATCATATTTATCCGGTAGTGGAATTCTAGGAATAAATTGTTCTGCAGGTTGTGGCGGATTAAACGCAGGGTTAGAGCTGGCCGCAGGAACAACAGGTGTTGCAGAGACTTGAGAAGGTGGAGACAAATTATGCAAAAGAGCAGTTATTTGATCCAATTTAGAATCCAGGGATTGCAAGTGTGCAGAGTGGGTTCCAAGAAGCTGTCCCTGTAGAGCCACAGCTCTGGATAACTCACCAGAGTCCATTATATGGCCTGTTTGTAATGTCAGGATAGGTAAAGTCCAGAGTTAGACCCAAATGCTAGAATGAGGTTAATAACACCCTAGCACAGTGAGTATATATCAGGACCTGACCCTGCGACAGCTGTAGTATAATATACTCACAGTAATAGACTGGAAGATGGCACAACAGGGTCAGGAGAGGAAACTTTGTGTAGATAGGATTAACCAATAGAGTAATCAGGCAAGCATTGTTCAGCAACGTGTAATCAGGCAGATAGGGATTAACCAATAGAGTAGTCAGATAAGCAATGTCCAGCAACGTATAATCAGGCAGGTATGGGTTAATCAATAGAGTAGTCAGGTAAGCAATGTCCAGCAACGTGTAATCAGGCAGGTATGGGTTAACCAATAGAGTAGTGAGGCAAGCAAAGTCCAGCAACGTGTAATCAGGCAGGAAGGGGTTAACCAATAGAGTAGTCAGATAAGCAATGTCCAGCAACGTATAATCAGGCAGGTATGGGTTAATCAATAGAGTAGTCAGGTAAGCAATGTCCAGCAACGTGTAATCAGGCAGGTATGGGTTAACCAATAGAGTAGTGAGGCAAGCAAAGTCCAGCAACGTGTAATCAGGCAGGAAGGGGTTAACCAATAGAGTAGTCAGATAAGCAATGTCCAGCAACGTGTCATCAGGCAGGTATGGGTTAACCAATAGAGTAGTGAGGCAAGCAAAGTCCAGCAACGTGTAATCAGGCAGGAAGAGGTTAACCAATAGAGTAGTTAGGTAAGCAGAGTCCAGCAACGTATAATCAGGCAGGTATGGGTTAACCAATAGAGTAGTGAGGCAAGCAAAGTCCAGCAACATGTAATCAGGCAGGAAGGGGTTAACCAATAGAGTAGTCAGGTAAGCAGAGTCCAGCAATGTATAATCAGGCAGGTAGGGGTTCAGGGTTCAGAATAATAAGGCACAGGTTCAGAAATACACAGGAATTGTACTCACATAGCCAAGCGAGAAAAAACAAACAGGCACCGATGAGAGGAGACGCCGGAATAAGAAGGCCTCCTGACGTCATCAGAAGTGCCAACAGGAACAGGGTTGCTAAGCAACCAGGAAAGCGTTACCGCGCTGAGACAGAGGCAGGGAAAAAAACGATCAGCAGCTGAGCGATCGCGACAGGTAGCTACAATATAACTAATAGTTAACTAATAATTATTTTTATTTCACAGGTAAGTTTGTATTTATTTTAACTAGGTAGACTAATTAGTAAACAGTTATTAACTATTTACTAACTACCTAGCTAAAATAAATTCAAACATATCTCTGAAATAAAACCTAACCTGCCTTACACTGAAACCTAACATTACAAAAAATAAAAAAACCTACCATTACAAAAAATAAAAAAATACCATTACAAAAAAAAACAAAATGAAATTATCCTTAAAAAAAAAAACACCCAAAAATAAAAAAGCTTAATCTAGAATAAATTACCAAGGGCCCTTAAAAAGGCCTTTTGGGGGGCCCTTAAAATGGCCTTTTGTAGGGCATTGCCCTGAGTTAAACAGCTCTTTTGCTAAAAAAAAAAAAAAAAAACACCCCTAACACTATACAAACCCCCACCCCCCAAACTACCAGGGGCCCTTAAAAGGGCTTTTGTAGGGCATTGCCCTAAGTTAAACAGATCTTTTGCTAAAAAAAAACACCCCCTAAAAATATACATTGAACAAAATAACAAACAAATTATCAAAAATAAAAACATTATTCCTATTCTAACACCCAAAAAAAATCCCAAAATAAAAAACGTAATCTAGAATAAACTACCAATGGCCCTTAAAAGGGCCTTTTGTAGGGCATTGCCCTAAAGAAATCGGCTCTGTTTATGATAAAAAAATTACAAACCCCACTAACATTACAAACCCCCACCCCCAAAACCACAAAATAAAAAAAACTATCTAAAAAACCTAAGCTACCATTGCCCTGAAAAGGGCATTTGTATGGGCATTGCCCTTAAAAGGGCATTTAGCTCTTTTACTGCCCAGACCCTAAATTAAAACAAAACCCACCCAAAAAACCCTTAAAAAAGCCTAACACCCCCTAACCCCGTGAGGATCCACTTACAGGTTTTGAAGTCCCGTTTGAACGATCTTCATCCCGGAGTTGAAGTCCTGATCCAGGCAATGAGAAGTCTTTATACAGGTGGCCTCTTCAATCTTCATCCCGGAGGTGAAGTCCTGATCCAAGCGGAGAGAAGTCTTCATCCAGGCGGCTTCTTCAGTCTTCATCCAGGTGGCATCTTCTATCTTGATCCCGGAGGCGCGGAGCGGGTCCATCCTGAAGACATCTGGCGCAGAGCATCCTGTTCATACGGTCGCTGCCGTACACTGAATCTTCAATGCAAGGGACGTGATTCAAGATGGCATCCCTTGCATTCCTATTGGCTGAAAAATTTGAATCAGCCAATAGGATTTAGGGCTGCTAAAATCCTATTGGTTGTTCAAATCAGCCAATAGGATTTAAGCAGCTCTCATTCTATTGGCTAATTCCCTTGCATTGAAGATTCAGTGTACGGCGGCAACCGTATGAAGAGGATGCTCCGCGCCGGATGTCTTCAGGATGGGCCCACTCAGCGCATCCGGGATCAAGATAGAAAATACCGCCGGGATGAAGATTGAAGAGGCCGACTGGATGAAGACTTCTCACCGCCTGGATCAGGACTTCAACTCCAGGATGAAGATCCTTCAAGCAAGACTTCAAAAACTGTAAGTGAATCATCAGAGGCTTAGTGTTAGGCTTTTTTAAGGGTTTTTTGGGTGTTTATTTTTTTTAGTTTAGGGTCTGCGCAGTAAAAGAGCTAAATGCCCTTTAAAGGGCAATGCCCATACAAATGCCCTTTTCAGGGCAATGGGTAGCTTAGGTTTTTTTAGAATTAGGTTTTTTATTTTGGGGGGTTGGTTGGGTGGTGGGTTTTACTGTTGGAGGCCGGGGGGTCTTTGTGTTTTTTTTACAGGTAAAAGAGCTGATATCTTTGGGGCAATACCCCACAAAAGGCCCTTTTAAGGGCCATTGGTAGTTTATTGTAGGCTAGGTTTTTTTTTTTTTTCGTTTGGGTGTTTTTTTTTTATTTTGATAGGGCTATTAGATAAGGTGTAATTCTTTTTTATGTTGGATAATTTTGTTTGTTATTTTCCGTAATTTAGTGTTTGTTATATTTTGTAACTTAGTATTTTTTTTGTTTTTATATTTAGATAATTTGTAATTTTAGAGTAGTGATAGGATTTTTAATGTGTAGTTTAGTTTAATTTGATAGGTAGTTAGTTTAATTTTAGTTTAATTATTATATTAGTTTAATTTTAGTTTAAACTTAGAATTTTTAATTTGACAGCTAAGTTTTAATTTAATTTAAGCTAGGTGAATTGTAATTTAAATATAAAGTTAGGGGGTTGTTAGGTTTAGGGGTAAATAGTTTAATTTAGTTTATTTAAATGTGGGGGGCTTTCTGTTTAGGGGTTAATAGTTTAGTTTAGTATATTTCGTTGTGGGGGGCTTGCGGTTTAGGGGTTAATAAGTTTACTATAGTGGCGGCGGGGTAGGGCTTAATAACTTTAGTATAGTGGGGCTATGTGGGCGGATGGCAGATTAGGGGTTAATAATGTTTAAATAGTGTTTGCGATGCTGGAGGGTGGTGGTTTAGGGGTTAATAATTTTAGTATAGTGGTGAGGATGTCAGGGAGCGGCGGAATAGGGGTTAATATTTTTTGAAAGCGGAAGCGATATCGGGAGCGGCAGATTAGGGGTTAAGAAATTTAATATAGTGTTTGCGATGTGGAAGGGCCTCAGTTTAGGAATTAATAGGTAGTTTATGGTTGTTAGTGCACTTTATAACACATTAGTTATGAGTTTTATGTTACAGCTTTGTAGCGTAAAACTCATAACTACTGACTTTAGATGGTGTTACAGATCTTGTCATTTTAGGCTGTAACGTTTGCTTTTTAACCAGAACGCAAAACTCGTAATACCGGCGCTATAGGAATCCCATTAAAAAACGTAATTTTTTCTGAGTGCGGTACTGACGTTGCATTACAGGCTAAAAGGCTTGCGGTACAGCTATACCGACAAGACTCGTAATGGCTGCGTTAGGGAAAATGATGCGTTATGGGCCACAACGCTGCTATTTGACTCATAACGCACAACTCGTAATGTAGGTGTATGTGTTATATGATTTTTTTGGTACTCTACATATGTATACCTTTAAATATTTTTTTCACCACCTTTGTTAGCCTCAAATATTATTTTAACCGCCACTGCATAAAAGTGACTTAAGTTAGATGGGTCTTGTCAAATACATTTAGCTCAGCCTCCTCGGTCTAAGATACTGTCAGAGTTCACACATGCTACACACCACAGAGCTTTCCCATTACATTGGGGCTAACAACTAGACTCTGCTTCACTTTAATAAAAACTACACATGCGTCTGTCTAATGACTCCTGTGCACTGTTCCTCTGGCAGCTTCCCCATCAGGGCTAATTTTCCAATTTCCAGGTAATGCCTTGCTCCATTCATGACATGTTCCATCGCTGCCAAACCCCAACCACAACAAGAACCCCCAAATCCATTGCACACTTATGGTTCAACCAGTCTTGCAGAGGGTCTGAACACCAAACTCTGATGGGACACTACCCACATGTCCACCTCACCAAACTGTCCCTGAAATCCTCTTTAATATGTTATGCAGGTGCTTGTATCGGTTTTTATAAAACTCATTTTAGAAAAAATGTATAGCACATAAAACGTTTCAGATATCTATAAGGCTTGTTTAATAACTGATGTTACTAATAAGACAGTGGTATAGTGCAGCTCAGACATAATAGAACAAATTCCATTATTTGGTGAACCTTCAAGTTACTTAAAGTGAATGTAAAGTCATTCTGGCTGCTAAACACAGCATTAAAATGTATTTGAAAATAGGTATACTTTAATTGATGATTTTTGTAATAAATTTGTATTTACCGAGTATTTTGTATTTAGATAGCTGTGATCGTACTTTTAATCCTCCTCCCGCCATCTTTGATGATTGATTGACATAGTAGGCTCGATCTTGTCAACCAATCAGTGAATCCACCACGAGGGGACCAAAACTTTTTCTCTACGTCATGCGTCCGTAATGTGCTTGCATTAGAGCGCTGTTCTAATACTGATCTCAGACACGCGTTCACATTTTGCGCATGCGCTCTTCAACGATTTTGGGTCTTAGTAATTTATTCCCCAATTTTGGATCGCAAGGTATGTAGCGATCATACAGGGGCTGGCTCGATTGCTGCTGTATTGTCTTCAACGATAGTATTCAATGAATGTTTTCATTCATTGAATACTATGTTACTATACAATTACATTGGCGTGTAACGCATGCGCAGATGTGCCGATAGCCGGGAGCGCGCATTTCCTCTACATAAACAGCGGGTGGGACCGCTGTATATGTAACATGGAACAAAATCAGGAAGTTGTGGATGGGAGGAGCTGGTCCATAAAACGGACCAAATTGGTAATAAAAGTATAATATTTATTTTAGATTTAAAAAAAAAAAAAAGTGGCGGTTTGAATTGTACACCAAAAAGCAAATAAGATAAACGTTCAAAGTAGAGAAAATTTACATTCACTTTAATACCAGGTTTTCAGGCCATGCAGATGCAGTTATCACACAGTGCAATAATAAAACTGTCTGCAATTCAAGTTTGGTTTCAATCTACTTCTTCAAATAATGATGAAATTATCTGCAAAAGATTTAAACCATGTAATACTAGGCACTGCTTAAACCACTCTACGGCAAAATCAAGTAAAATGCAATGCTTTGCAGAATAATTTGCATTCACTTCTAGTTCACTTTACACATTTTTTTATTGCTATAGACAATTTGTCTCACATTTTCGGAGCAAATATAAAATGCTAACAGCTCACCACACACACAGTATAAAGAATATTAAATGGAAAGATAGACTCTAACTTAAAGGGACACTGAACCCAAATTTTTTATTTTGTGATTCAGATAAGCAACTTTCTAATTTACTCCTATTATCAAGTTTTCTTTGTTCTCTTTATTTGAAAAAGAAGGCATCTAAGCTAAGGAGCCAGCCAATTATTGGTTCAGAACTTTGGACAGCACATGTTTATTGGTGGGTGAATTTATCCACCAATCAGCAAGAACAACCCAGGTTGTTCACCAAAAACGGGCCGGCATCTAAACTTACACTCCTGCTTTTCAAGTAAAGATACCAAGAGAATGAAGACAATTTTATAATAGGAGTAAATTAGAAAGTTGCTTAAAATTTCATGCTCTATCTGAATCGCGAAAGAATAAATTTGGGTTCAGTGTCCCTTTAATTACCTCTACAAAATACAAATTAAAAAGTCTAAAATTAGAATTAATTTAACCAGTTTTGTTGCCAAGTCAACTATGTTGCATTGCAAGGATTTTGAGTTTTATTCCAAAAATTTAAAAATTTGCCATAAGTAAATTACAGACCTCACAACGTAATATGTTCTTTCTAATAATTTAAGGGACTTTGGAACTCATCGCTTAAACAAGATTTATTGAATCTAAGACAGTGTTGCCTTAAAATACTTTCACAAAAGGATATATATATTTTTTACTTATGTTACAATTGAACAAACATATGTGTCAGATGGACATAATGCTTCATACTCTTGTTTTTTGCCTCCTCTTTCTTTTCTTCTTTCTCTCTTATTCATGCACACACTATTCCCCATATTACCCACCTAAGTGAAAGCCCAAACTGCGCTAGAATATTTAATGCTACTTGAGACCAGAAATAAAGTATAAGGGCAATTCATTTTATTTTTCACAAAATATATCCATAACATATTAAAATAAAGTATTACACTCAAACTCCCCTTTTCCTCTTTCTGACCACCGTCTCCTTACCTGCAACATATCATCCCTTCCTACAACTCTCCCACCTTCTACTCCTCACACCAAACTTCACAGAAGCATTAGGTCTTTAGATCAGCAACAACTTGCTAATTCCTTTAAACCGCTCCTCTCATCCTTCTCCTCCTTTTCCTGCCCTGAACAATCCATCTGCCACTATAATTCCACCCTTATATCTGTCCTTGACAATCTCGCCCCTCTTACCACTGCTCGGAAATCACACACTCATCCCCAGCCCAGGCATACTCCTCTGACACGGTACCTACGCAGATGTTCCTGTATTGCTAAACGGCATTGGAGAAAATCACGGAGTTCAGCTGATTTTCTTCATTACAAATTCATCTTGAACTCCTACTACTCTGCCCTTAATCTCCACAAGCAACATTACTTCTCTACTCTTATCTCTAATCTTTCTTCTAACCCAAAACGTCTATTCTTCACTTTCAATACTCTCCTCTGCCCTCCCCCACTTCCTAATACATCTTCTCTGTCAGCTCAAGACTTTGCCAGTCACTTCATTAACAAAATTGATTCCATCAGACATGAAATCAGCTCTCAACATAATTCCATTCTCTCCCCCCTCAAATGCTCTCACTCAACCACAACCCTCATAACCTGAAACTTAGTTCATTATCCCCTGTTACTGAGGAAGAAGTTTCGGCACTTATACTGCGCTCTCACCTCACTACTTGTCCCCTTGACCCTATCCCCTCACAGCTGCTCCCCTCTCTCTCTGCTACCCTTACCCCTATACTAACACACATTTTCAACCTCTCCCTCAGCACTGGTACATTTCCCTCATCGATGAAACATGCACTGGTCACACCTATCCTCAAAAAACCTTCCCTTGATCCTACCTCCCCATCCAACTACCGCCCTATTTCCCTCCTCCCTCTTGCTTCAAAGCTTCTCGAAAAACTAGTATATGCACGCCTATCCCATTTCCTTACATTAAACTCCCTTCTTGACACTCTTATGCTCCAAACCCTCCAATCCTTCGGCATCTGTGACACAGCCCTTTCGTGGCTATCTTCCTACCTGTCAAACCGTACCTTCAGTGTAGCCTTCTCTGGGGCCTCCTCTGCCCCATCACCACTTTCTGTCGGAGTACCGCAAGGCTCTGTCCTCGGTCCCCTTCTCATTTCAATCTATACGTCATCACTAGGTTCCCTAATTAAGTCCCAAGGTTTCCAAAATCATTTGTATGCCGATGACACCCAAATCTTGTTCTCTGCACCAGAACTATCTCCTTCCTTGCTAACCTGTGTCACTAACTGTCTTTCTCACATCTCTTCCTGGTTGTCCTCTCAATACCTCAAGCTAAATCTCTCCAAAACTGAGCTCCTCATTTTCCCCCCTTCTTCCAAAATCTCCACCCCCAATATCTCTATAACTGTCGACAACTCCATCATTACCCCTACCCCGCATGCCTGATGTCTCGGGGTTACATTTGACTCAGATCTTTCCTTCACTCCTCACAGTCAGTCCTTGGCTACAGCCTGCCGCTTCCACCTTAAAAACATCTCAAATTAGACACTTCCTTACACAAGACACAACTAAGATTTTAATCCACTCTCTCATTCTTTCCCGCCTCGATAACTGCAACTCTGTCCTCTCTGGTCTCCCCACCTGCCGCCTAGCTCCTTTACAATCCATAATGAATGCCTCTGCCAGACTCATCTTCCTTACACGTCGCTCTTCATCTGCTGCGCCTCTCTGCCAATCCCTTCACTGGCTTCCTCTTGCCTCTAGGATCAAACACAAAACTCTCACTCTTACATACAAAGCCCTCAACTGCACTGCTCCCCCCTACATCTCAGACCTTGTCTCCAGATACTCTCCCTCCCTTCCCCTTCACTTTACTCATGACCTCCTCCTCTCCTCCTCTCTTGTCACCTCATCACACTCCCGTTTACAGGACTTCTCCAGACTGGCTCCCATCTTGTGGAACTCTCTGCCTTGCTCCACAAGACTCTCTTCTAGTTTTAAAAGCTTCAAGTGCTCCCTAAAGACTCTACTGTTCAGGGACGCATACAACCTACGCTAACCTTTCCTAATACCAGTTCCTCTCCTCCACTGCAATCCCCTGAACCCCCTTAGCATGTAAGCCTAAGAGTCCAGCTGTTTGTAGATCACCTTCTTAAGAGCTGACTACAACAGTGCAACTCTTGGCAGGGCCCTCTACCCTATAATTGTTTTGTTGTACTCCCCCTTTGTTTATAGCGCTGCAGAATCTGTTGGCACTCTACAAATAACCAATAATAATAATAATATACACTTTTTAATAAAAAATATCATTTTAATTTTGACAAAATGGTTTTAAACGAGTTCAAAAAGTATGTGGAAAAGTGTTTGACTGTAAAGGGCTCCAATGTATGTGTGTATGTGTATATGTATATACATATTATTATTTTCAGGTATTTGTAGAGCGCCAACATATATACATACACACAGTATAAGTGAAAAGATGTATAACAAGCATTGTCTCTTTAAAAGCATCTCATTTGTTTAAATCTGTGTCTGTTCTGTGTTATAAAAATGTTTTTTTTTTATTTTTTCATTTACTTTAAGCTGCTACTTGAAACCACTAACAAGTAGGAAGAAAAGAGAAAATATATATAAAAATTTAGATGGGTAGAATTAGCGCTCCAAAGCATCAGAACGATGACACAAAAGTAAAGAAAAAATATATAATATATATTTTTATAAAAATATAGTGGATAGTGAAAGGATTTTTATCCCTTCTCTGTGGTCATAAAAACTTACGTTTTTTACGTGGTTTTTATTTGAGATAATAACAACTCAAGAACCCTCAAGATGTTTGGAATGGAGTGAGAGGGCACTAAACTGAATTATTTTTTATAAAAAATAATATATATGTATATATGTCTATATATGTATATATATATATATATATATATATATATATATATATATATATAAATACCTGTGTATGTGTGTGTTTATGTGCACACATTCAAGCATATATACACATATAAACATATATATATATATATATATATATATATATATATATATTTATATTTATATTTACAGTTTTGAGCCCTTTCCCTTGCAAATATCATGCTATATTATTTTTATTTATTTTTAACATGTTTTAATGTGTTTTGCATTGAAATACTTGAAATACCTATGGTCTAAATATATTATATATATATATATATATATATATGTTATTATTATCGGTTATTTGTAGAGCGCCAACAGATTCCGCAGCCCTAATATATATATATATATATACTCCCACTCGCTGTAAAGACAAATACCAGGGTGCAAAATAACCAATGATTGCACTCTGTAGATTTAGATTTAGATTTAAACCAGATGGTTTAGATTTAAACCACAGCAACTTTAATGTTTGACGTTGCGGGGCATTCATCCCTTCCTCAGACAATCTGAGGAAGGGTTGAATGCCCTGAAACGTCACACATTAAGGTCTCTAACATCACGGAGCTGGTGGATGTTAGAGACCTTGTGCTCCCCCCACCTTCCGTTTGAGGATGCCCCACAGATGCTCAATAGGGTTTAGGTCTGGAGACATGCTTGGCTAGTCCATCACCTTTACCCTCAGCTTCTTTAGCAAGACAGTGGTCATCTTGGAAGTGTGTTTGGGGTCGTTGTCATGTTAGAATACTGCCCTGCAGCCCAGTCTCCGAAGGGAGGGAATCATTCTTTCTTTCAGTATGTCACAGTACATGTTGGCATTCATGGTTCCCTCAATGAAATGTAGCTCCCCAGTGTTGGCAGCACTCATGTAGGCCCAGACTATGACACTCCCACCACCATCTTGTCTTTGTACTCCTCACCTGGTTGCCGCCACACGCGCTTGACACCATCTGAACCAAATAAGTTTATCTTGGTCTCGTTGGACCAAAGGACATAGTTCCAGTAATCAATGTCCTTAGTCTGCTTGTCTTCAGCTTCCTTCTGGGACGATTATGCAGACCAATTTGATGCAGTGTGTGGCGTATGGTCTGAGTGTTGACAGGCTTACTCCCCACCCCTTCAACCTCTACAGCAATGCTGGAAGCACTCATATGTCTATTTCCCAAAGACAACATTTGGATATGACGCTGAGCACGTGCACTCAACTACTTTGGTTAACCATGGTGATGCCTGTTCTGAGTGGTACCTGTCCTGTGAAACTGCTGTAAGGTCTTGCCCACTGTGCTGCAGCTCAGTTTCAGGGTCTTGGCAATCTTCTTATAGCCTATCCCAGCTTTATGTAGAGCAACAATTATTTTTTTCAGAACCTCAGCAAGTTCTTTGCCATGAGGTGCCATGTTGAACTTCCAGTGATCAGTATGAGAGAGTGTGAGAGCGATAACACCAAATTTAACACACCTGCTCCCCATTCACACCTGAGACCTTGTAACACTGAGTCACGTGACACAGGGGAGAGAAAATGGCTAATTGGGCCCAATTTGGACATTTCCACTTAGGGGTGTATTCACTTTTGTTGCCAACAGTTTAGACATGAATGGCTGTGTGTTGAGTTATTTTGAGGGTAAAGCAAATTTAAACTGTTATACACACTGTACATTCACTACTTTACATTGTAGCAAAGTGTAATTTCTTCAGTGTTGTCACAAGAAAAGATATAATAAAATATTTACAAAAATGTGAGGGGTGCACTTACTTTTGTGAGATATTGTATATATAATCATTATATATATATTATAAAGCTATCTGAATGAAAAACATAGGAATGTTAAATATTCCTAATGCATCTTTGGCTTTAGTGCAACTAATTTAGCTCAGTGTGGGGTTACAGCAAGAGTGATAACTAATAAGGCTTTTTGTAGCACTTTCAATAGAAGTCTATTGGGAGTTAGTTTGGTCACAATATCTGAAGTCCTGAAATTAAAGCACCTGAGTCTTTCGCTTTCATGAAGACTTTTTACTTTTTACTTTGAGCGCAGTTAGCACTTGTCACGCCGTGCCGCTCTAGCTGTTGCTAGGGCGACACCTGCTGCTCTTCTCATTGCCTAAGGTAGAGTCAGCTCCTGTGTTTGGGCGGCGGTGATGTCATCAACACACGCTCCTGTCACTCTGAAGCCAGTCAGGATCTCTTGTGGCACGAATCCTGCGCCTATGTAAGTTGTTCCCTTTCTACCTGTCACTGCCCAAGTATAGGTGTTACTTAGTGTGCTCCTGGGTGTGATATTTACTGTATTCTGCATTGCCTTAACGTTATTGAACACGGCCTGTCTTGCTACTCTGCTTGCTTAACCCCTAAAGTACTGGATTGCCTCACTGTTATTGAACTCTGCGTGTCTGACTACTCTGCTTGCTTAACCCCTTAAGTACTGGATTGCCTCACTGTTATTGAACTCTGCCTGTCTGACTACTCTGGTTGCTTAACCCTTAAAGTACTGGATTGCCTCATTGTTATTGAACTCTGCCTGTCTGACTACTCTGCTTGCTTAACTCTAAAATACTGGAATGCCATACAGTTGCTTAATACTGCCTGTCTGACCATTCTATTGCTTTACTCTTGAACTGCCTAACCATAAATTCCCTACCTGTTGCCTGTCTGTTTCCAGTCCTTCAAGTGGTTTACCCTTGAACTGACTAACTGCTGATTCCCTACCTGTTGCCGTCAAAGACTATCCTGTCTGTTTCCAATCCTTCAAGTGGTTTACCCTTGAACTGCCAAACCGCTGATTCCCTACCTGTTGCCTCCAAAGACTACCCTGCATATTGTGAGTACCACTTACCTCATTTTGCGAACTGTCTCTACTCCGGGATATTCCCTATCGTTAAAGCTTGACGCAGGGATAAGAAGACTACTGGCCAAGTTTGGTCTGATAGTGAAATATCCCACGAGCATTACAGCACTTGAGCGTAAAAAAATTAGCACTTGTAATCTGGTCCATCATATATATGTTGAATAATTGACATTACTTTCTTTTTATTAACCACTATCTGGATTCATGATTAAGGTAAAAACCTGAAGTAGTTTCAAGAATCCTTAAGATGTACTTTTTTGAATTATGGTACTCTTGGGTGAAAGGATCTTTGGATATAAATAGGTAGATAGATGAATAAAAAAAATTAATAACAACATTTTGTAAATCTAAGATAGCTAGATAGACAGACAGACAGACAGACAGATAGATGATAGATAGATAGATAGATAGATAGATAGATAGATAGAAAGAGTGGCCCTATTTTTTCAGTTCTATTTGGATAAGCAATTAAACAAATAGGCTTGGTGTGGGAGAACTTTTATATCGCTAGAGATGTCATGGTTATTCATAGTTAATAGGGCTCAGGTGTTAGTGATTTATAGGGTTGGGAATTGTTATAACTATTGTGGCCAAGTTAAAGTGAAATTGTTAACACTTGAAAAGCTTACGTAAATCCATGCAAACACTTTGTGCAGCCCTTCTAGTAGACTGGAATAGAGCCCATTGATATTTTGATGTTGAATAGTACATTTTGATGGTGGGAATCTAAAATTGCAAGAAATGCTTATTTAAATTAAATATGTAAACACGTTACATTATGATGTAAAACTAGAGAATGCTGGTATGTTAATGTTATATAAATATTAATGGTTATAATTAATAAATTATTTTATATTGAAAAGCAAATTGGTATATCACAGGTTTTAATATTACAATTGGTCTTTCTGGCTAATAGTCACTAGTAAAATACTCCTTCCTGGAGGTGGTGGAAAGAAATTGCCACTAGCCCATCTTATACCTTCCAGGTAAAACTTTTACCTTTAATTGCTTTGAAATAGAGTATATGGGCTCCATTTATCAAGCTGTGTATTCAGCTTAGGAGCGCCTTCAATGCAGCCAATAGTTAAGAAGCAGCGGTCATCAGACCACTGCTTCCTAAACTGTACGCTAGCTCTTAGCTGACAGATTAAAATAACCCCCAGCCGGGGTGATTGACAGCCCCTGCCCATTCGCGATTGGCCTAGTGTGATCAGGGGGCAGCATTGCACAAGCAGCAGCTTGTGAAATAATAAATTAGAGTAGCGTACTGTTGCCCGCTGGCCGTGATGCTGGGCAGACAGGTTCACGGAAGCAAACCTTGTCCATCCAGTCATTGTTAAATTATGCCCTACATCTCTTTATAGCCCTAATAGACAGCTGTGGATTCTTAAAGGGACACTGAACCCAAATCTTATTTTTTTTCTCGTTATTCAGCTAGAGCATGCAATTTTAAGCAACTTTCTAATTTACTCCTATTATCACATTTTCTTCATTCTCTTGGTATCTTTATTTGAAATGCAAGAATGTAAGTTTAGATGCTGGCCCATTTTTCGTGAACAACCTGGGTTATTCTTGCTGATTGGTGGATACATTCATAGATGCCTTCCTTTTCAAATAAAGATAGCAAAGAAAAATTGATAATAGGAGTAAATTAGAAAGTTGCTTAAAATTGCATGCTCTATCTGAATCACAAAAGAAAAAAATTGGGTTCAGTGTCCCTTTAAGACAGCTAACAGACACCATTAGGTTCTGTTGTTTATTGGCCACTTTTCTTCTCAATAAGAATTGATGCTCTCACCTGATTTACATTTTACCTCTAATATCCTTAATTCCACAACTCCTGAGCAGGATTAGAAAGTAAGAAGCAAAAATTATTGCAATGATTTCACTTTGGCCTTAGAGACTGTGATTCCTTATTTTTAAAGAATTATTAAAAGAGTAATCATAAATATTTCAAATATTTCTAGGGATACTCAATCAATAAATAATGCATCATTCTAATCACAGGAAACTGAATTTTTGCAGCTTGGTCGCTAAGTGGAAGATTACAACAGCTAAATTTCCCAGAACCAGTTATTACTGCTATTATTGCTTAAGATTTTGTAGAAGTCGTAGAAATCAAGTAAACACAAAATCCAGCTTAATGTATCTTTCCAGCTTAATGTTTCTAGAATACCTCTATACCGAACATCAAGTTTTGTCATTGTTTGGAGTTTGTACATGATTGCTATATGCAAGAATTGAGTTCAAGTACCCTTACATTTCAGATATGTCTGCCATTTCAGGATTTAGATGGGTGCCAGAGCCTCCTAAAGGTGTGGCTCATGTCTTGCAGAGAAAAAGAATGGTCATTACCTCCTTGTGATATACAGTTAAAATTATGGCAAAATCAGATATTTCAACATAGTTTTTTGGCCCCATGTATCAAATTATGGATGGAGAGGGTTCAATACTTGGGAACCCATCTGACTGTGATTGCGGTGAGTAGGCAGACTATTTTTTTGCGCATCACCATCCCCTGCTCGAGTGTGATCAGTCATGTGTGAGCAAGGACTTTCAATCACCAATGAGTTTGGGGTGTTTGAACTGCAATATCTGAGGTGGGGCAGAGGTTAACTAGCTGCATTCAGATGAACGCTGCATCTCAGGCCCCAAATCAGCTACCTCTGCTTGTCAAATGGAGCCCTTTATGTACTCTGTATGCTGGGCTGAGATGTAGTTGAAAAATCTTGACCACACTTCAAGAACACCCTGGATAACTACAGCCAGCCTATTGAGACACCTATCATCTATCCTGCAAGACAACTTTTCCCTAACAAAACAGGCATACAAATTTAATTTACCATTGCAAACATTTATATAAACTGTTTTGCAGTTGTAATTATTATTTTTCTTGTTAATAACAGTTCATATTTGATACCAGAGATATCATGTATTGGACACCTCATGCAACAATATAGGTAAATGGCAGGATGCCCAATAGGCATTATTGATTTTCAGTTTAGCATGGGTCAATATTTTAGTATGGGGCAGCTCAAAAATTACTCAGATTTATTTAAATTGTGATGCTAACTCAATGTAAGGTTGTATGTGCTCTTAAATGAAAAATGCAGAGAGATCCATCTTACTCACAACTTGGACGAGAGGTTGATGTTTAGTTGTTTAGTGGTATTCATTTAATAATAAAATTCTTCATGTTGCGTTTCTGCAAAAAACAAATTTTGTTAAAACTGAAAAATATTATGTCACTGGTTTGTTAATTATTACAGAAAGCATTAAAGGAAAACCTGACAGTTTTAGGAAAATTTGTTAGTTTAATCAGAACACTGTATAAGGAAGAATGGTTCAAGGGACAGTCAACACCAGAATTGGTGTTGTTTTAAAAGATAGATAATCCCTTAATTACCCATTTCCCAGTTTTGCAGCACCAACACAGTTATAATAATACACGTTTTAACTCTGTGATTACCTTGTATCTAAGCTTCTACAGATTGCCCCATTATTTCAATTCTTTTGACAGACTTGCATTTTAGCCAATCAGTGCTCACTACTCCGTAAATTAGCATGCATGAGCTCAGTGTTATCTATATGAAACACATGAACTAACACCCTCTAGTGGTGAAAAACTGTCAAATGCAGAGGCGGCCTTCAAGGTCTAAGAAATTAGCATATGAACCTCCTAGGTTTAGCTTTCAACTAAGAATACCAAAAGAACAAAACATAATTGGTGAAAAAAGTAAATTGGAAAGCTGTTTAAAATTACATGCCCTATTTGAA
Organism: Bombina bombina; assembly: GCF_027579735.1. Classification (NCBI taxonomy): domain Eukaryota; kingdom Metazoa; phylum Chordata; class Amphibia; order Anura; family Bombinatoridae; genus Bombina; species Bombina bombina. The sequence continues at coordinate 760,209,467 of NC_069503.1, forward strand.
TTATGAAAGGTTTTTTTGGACTTGACTGTCCCTTTAATGTGGTAACATTTGATCATGATACATGGTGTGAGGTTGCAGAATGAATGGAGTAATATGAAAGTGAGTAAAATTCTTTCTAGGGTGTAGAAAACCTTGATGTAGACAGTTGTCAACTGCAAGAAAGAAAATATTTAAATGTTATTTTTTTTTAATGTGAATGTCAACAGTTTGAGCGGTGAGATACTGTATTAGGCAAGAGGGTGGTAGTGGACAAAATAAACAATTCATTGTAGAGGGCAGATATTTTGATTTGGGAAACAGTAATATTAAAAATGAAAAATGAGTACAAATTCTACTTGGAGAGTATAGGAATGAAACATTGAGTTATGGTGGATCAAGTAATCAAAAGTATGACATTTCCCCCAGCACCACTCAGCAGTGTGGAACTACTTCAAATGGGAGGGGATAATCAAGGATGCATGAATCGGGGTGGACTAGAACTAAAGTAGCTGACATTATTATTGTGTTTATGCTATATATAATGATAAACACACTACTGCTGGAAAATGAAGAACAAAAAATCAGTTATTTAGCCATAACATTTGTGTTAGGCTTTTCAGACTATATTATCTAATGGCCTTAAGAGTAAGGGCCGCAGAAGATATAGTAAAGCTATATAGTGTGAATGACAGAATAGAGATTATGTGAAACTGAAAATATTATCTCTTAGAAGAGCAATAAGTTTCTGTAACTGGAAAACATGAAACCAAGCAACAAATGAGCTGTGATACAGAAGGGTTCTACAAACCAACCCGCCTACGTGTTACTTAATATTTACCTAGCCAAAATGGGAAACATCTGCTGTTTTTTATACTGACAAGGTGTCAAACACCTTTTTCACTAGTAAAATAAAACTGGAATGCTTGCGATCCAAATAGCTATCTTGAACCCTCCTATTTCAGGAATGGCCATTGAGACACCTAATAAAAATAACAATAATAATAAATAATAATCATAATAAAATGAAATATAGCTTTATATTAAAAGGAGAGATAAAGGCTGTTTGCGTTTTTAAAGACTTGACTTTCTAAGGGCTGTCAGATTAAATATTGAGATTATTATCAGTTTAGATATTAAAGGAATAAGGAAGACAACATTAAACTTGTATGATTCAGATTCCTGTGATTCCGTTTCCAAGTTCCTGGGTCGGATATCGGACGCTAGCACCACCCGCCCTGTGTATCCTACTAAGTATTCATTGAATATGGGTATCCCACTGTGATCTCAGGGGAGGAAGGTGTGTATCCAGGCCGTCTGAGGATTGGTGGAGCGGCCGCCCGGAGTAAGGTGTGGATGTGTTCCCGTACCTGATTGGCTGAAGGGTCCCACGTGATCTCCTGGAGTTTCCTATCGAGTGTTTGTCTGCCGGGCGACATATAGGTCCCGGTCTGCTGGTTCTGGCACAAATCAGTGCCGCCTTGTTTGTGAGTATAATCACCGTTGCTTGCTGCAATTGACTTTTGTTTAAACGTTATCACCCTATTGGCGCCTCTTTTCATTCCATCCAGGATTGGTTTTGGAACTTTCCCTTTTACTTCTATTATTTAATTTGCTTCCTTTTCTTGTTATAGTTTGCTGAAAGGTTTATCTAGGTAAGCTCAGGGGCAGCAAAGAACATTCTAGCTGCTGATTGGTGGCTGAATATATATGGGTTTCAAGTCCCTTTAATAGTATATTAAAGGGACATAATACTCATATGCTAAATCCCTTGAAACTGATGCAGTATAACTGTAAAAAGCTGACAGAAAATGTTACCTGAGAATCTCTATGTAAAAAAGGAAGATATTTTACCTCACAATTTCCTCAGCTCAGCAGAGTAAGTTCTGTGTAAAAAGTTATACTGCCCAGCTTCAGGTAAAAAAAAAAAAATGAAGAAATGAACAGCAGCCAATTAGCATCAACAGTGCTGAGGTCATGAACCCTTTTACTGTGATCTCATGAGATTTCACTTAACTCTCATGAGATTTCATTGTAAACTTACTTACACTGAATAGGGAAATTAGATGAGAGTGCATGTAAGCTCGCTTCTTCCGCTGTCCCGGGACAGACATACTGATTTGTTGCTTAGAAGTCCTTTACAATGGGATGTGGCTACTGAGAAACGTTTGAGGTAAAATATCTTTCTTTTTTACATAAAGATGTTCAGGTGATATTTTCTAGTCAGCTTTTTACAGCTATGCTACATAACTTTCAAGTGTTTAAACATTTGGGTATTATGGTTCTTTAAACAAAAAAGTAATGTACTATTTTAAGACTTTTTAATTAGATTTTATCACCAACCAGTGGTTACCAGCTAGTCATAATTTAAATAAATACAAAAATTCATGTCTCAAATTGTTTAAGAAAAAAAAAACATTTGATTTCTGATTATCCCTGTTTGTATTTTTACCTAATCTTTGTTTCAAAAATGAAAAACCAAACAAAAAAATAACTAGAATCTACTGATAAAAATTAACATTCAAGTACATAGAAATCATAGATATAGCCTGAGATATCGCACTACTAGCTGTGAAACTATATAAGTTAATGTTTGAATATCTAGCGCAATCTACACTTTAATGACATTCTATGTTATGATTTAAGATTATGTTAGTGAGTGGCAGGTTTCAGGCAACAGTAACTCTGTATAGCCAAGATAATTTCATAGAGTAGTTTGGTTAAATATACAAGTTATAACAAAGATTTACTGTAGGTACAGTCAAAAAGATTTTGGCTTTTCTAAGCAAATATTCTAGAAAAGTGTAATTATAGAAATATTGTATCTTAAAAAGAATTGCTTATAACAAATTAAATCTTCATTAAACATAGTAAGGGTGAGTGGTTTTCATTTTTTTAAATAATATTTTTGAAAGGATGTTCTGTATCTTTATTTATATTATCATCTACATCACAAACGAGTATATGCAAAATAACACAGCCTTATTTATCTTAATCTAAAACAAAAATACTGCTTACACTTTCTGTATAAGCAGTTACTAATATTTTCGGTTTCTGTACAAATTATTTTAAAATGATATGTTTAATGAATGTACTGCTCTCCAATATGCGTGAGGCATTACATTAATATATAAGGTCTTACTCTTTCTGACAGATTGTATGTGCATGTATGTAAAATATGAACAATATGAAGCGTTAATTTCAACATTTTAGTGCATGACTAAACGAAGTGCGTCCAGAATCTACATAAAGATGTTATATGTGTATAGAGCATGTACAAATGATATGCCAGTTTACTGATCATGTCAACCCACATGTAAAAGGCATTTTGTAAAAGCAAATCCACATGACTGTACAGGCAAATTTTCTACACCACTGGAAATTTCATTTACAATAGCTATTAGTATAAACTCTCAAGAGCAGAGATTTCCTTCACACTGTGTCCATGAGAATTGGATTTGTTATGCAATAAACCCGTATTTAGTCATACACATTAAGTACTCCATATCACCAAAAACAGGAATAATATAACTAACAGTGGACAATATTGCTTTCTTCAAACAAATTACTACTAGAAAGTAACAAGAAATATTGTAGAATTCAAACATGCCTTTTGGCATTTACTAAATAAAATTAAAATAATTCAAACATGTGGCATATACTGTGTGGTTATATTTGCATGTATGTAGATAGATAGATTGATAGGTAGATAGATAGATAGATAGATAGATAGACAGACAGACAGACAGACAGACAGATAGATAGATAGATAGATAGATAGATAGATAGATAGATAGATAGATAGATAGATGATAGATTGATAATACAAATAACATGCAAACATATTTGCACAATTGAATGCAAGCCTATAATAGCTAAATATGCTATAAAATAATAATAAAAAAATAAGTTTACTGAGCATAGCATATAAAATAATGAATAATCAAATTAAAGTAGACACATATTATGAATTCAATAAAAAAATAATCTATGTGGTACATTTACAAAAATATTTTTATGTTACTATTTTAGGGTAAAATAAATAAATAAATAAAATTAGAGTAAACCTTAGTATATAAAATACATATCTGCAAACAAAAAAAGTTAGAGCTTTTAGAGATTATAAAGTTTATATGGTGTAATATCATTTTCTACACGGTGTGGCATTTAAATTCTACTAATCTTGTCCATGGCAACTTCAATGGGTAACAGCAGACATATAATGTCCCCTTTTCAATAGGTGCAAAGTGAGTTATTGTCACAAAGCAGATACAGAAAAAAAGCATGTGAAAAGAGAATTCAGCCTAATCTCTCTAATAAGGGCTTGTGAGGGTACTAACATGGTCACCTGAATTATGCATGTCTATTGTGTTCAAATATCATAAATCGATGCATGAATACTCTCCAAATCATTTTCAGTTCATGAACATTTATATACAGAGCTCTTGAGCACTGCAAAGACAATTAGTCATATTTGTATGCCGGAATTAATTGAGAGTGAGATGCGGGAGGCAGAAAAAGAGAACAAAGAATGCTTTTTGTCAGTTCTTCCAACTGACAGGGATAATTAGATATATGAAATTGAAATTCCTCAGCAGGGGGCTTCTGTTGACAATGAATTTTCTTTTGATTCCATTCTGTTATTCTTTTATGCTGTCATCTGTGGCAATTTGTTATTCAGCTTGAAGCTTAAAAAAAGCAAAGCATTCTGCTTTTATGAGTAGATGATGTCAGTTTGTATACTGCTGGGAAATAGATATTAAATGTAATCTTTAAAGTGAAAAAAAAAAAAAAACCATGGTTAAAGATACAGTGCTATGTTCAGAAAATAATTAGTTGGAAGGAGAGCTTGCTTAACCAAACTGACCACAAATTTCTTGTGCTAATAACATTTAAGGAGGTTTAAAAACTATAATCATATATGTTAAAACACTAAGTAAAATGATGTTTTCCAGAAACTTCTGCTATACTCGAGGGAAGACTAGCATAGAGTTACTGTATAAAAGTATGTTATGTATCTTCAATGGTTTTATAACACATCCCAAGTTTTAAAACAAAAAAAAGTAAAAATGAAGAATATTTCACAACTATTTTAGTATTTGTAGAATGAAGTGTTCTATTTTTAGTTCATCATGTATCTGGAAAAACCTGTGAAAATATATCTTTGTACATGTGAGATTATATCAAGTCTAATCTTCATTATTCCAAAGGCACAGAAACAAGTACATTGAAAGTGCATACTTTTTAAATAAAGCCCTTATTATTATTATTTGTATCATAAAAAAACTAATTTTATGTAGTTTTAATGGCTAGATTCTAAATAAAAGACACTTTATATTAGAAATAAAGAACACAGAGGGTTGTATTCACTTTTGAGAAATAGAATCATTCTACTCTTCAAATAAAAAACTTTATTGAATCAAAAATATTCCAGTTTAAATTGTTTTCTATTTTATACAAATGTAAAGAACTATGATTATAATTACAGTATAATTATGTTATACATCATAGTATTATATATATATATATATATATATATAATATGGAATGCATGGTTTAATCAAGAGTTCCTGATATTTGCTTTGTAGTATTGGTATCTGCTACTTTTGCCACTCTGGATTGGAGATTCTATAAATCCATTTGGTTACACAGTTTGCAAATATAAAAGCTTCACCTTTATATTTCCAGTGAATTATATGTATTTCTATTCACCTCTTTTTCTGGCACGTTACCTTAATCTTTCTTTACAAATGAAACGTAGTATCCCTAAGTGTTATGGCTGTGGAGTGTGAGTTAAAAAGGAAGTCGTACAATGTCTGATCTATATAACAGAGCATTTAAAACTAATTACTGCTACTGTTTATACAACCTAATTTTGCTAGGGAAATTTAGTAAATTAACTCATAATGTCAAGGTTAAGTTTCCCCAATATGGTTTGTTTTAGTTTAATTGTTACAAATTGAATTCATTACATTTGTCAGTGATTCCACAAGACATAGACGCTGCCTCCTTGTCAGGGTCTTGTAGCAGAAATTCTTTTGTTCTTTCAGTGTTCAGCCTGAAATAAATATTTAGAATAGAAGGAAATAATAGACATTATTCTGCTGTTTAAAAGCTAGAAGATCTAGGGCATCTTGTACAGCTATTTTTATTTCACTTTAGAGAAACACTTTTTTAGTTGTTCAATTGAAATTACATAGCATTTTATGGTGCAACAATGTTGGACATTGTCAATTCTTGGTCAGGTTCCTTTCGAATAATAAATGTATTTTCTTAAATTTTCAATGGTAATTCTAAATTTTCAATGACTCCTGAAGTAAATATTTTAAGTATTTTAGACCTGCTTTGTTCACCTGTGTCCTATATTTCAATGGCATTGGTAACACGCCTATTCCTTTAATGTATTTATATATATATTATAGGTATCATGCTTTATAACAGTCATTCAGAACCACTGGTGGGCATACATCTATAACACTCTGAGTCAGTGTTATTGAAATAACTGAATTACTTTTCTTCTATGTTTCCAAATCCACAATAAACATGAGAAACCTTGAAGAGAAAAAGAGAGAAAGAAAGAGTGCAGGTGGATAGATCAGTAATTCAGTTATGTTAAAGGGACATGAAACACAATTGTTTTCTTTCATGATTCAGATAGAGCATGATATTTTAAACAACTTTCCAATTTATTTCTATTATCCATTTTGTTTTGTTCTCTTTGTATCTTTTGCTGAAAAGTATACCTAGGTAGGCTCAGAAGCTACTGATTGGTGGCTGCACATATATGCCTCTTGTCATTGGCTTTCAGCTAACTCCTAGTAGTGCATTGCTTTTTCTTCAACAAAGGATACCAGGAGAACTAAGCATATTAGATAATAGAAGTAAATATAGAAAGTTGTTTAAAATGGTATGCTCTATCTCAATCATAAAACAAATGTTTGGGTTTCATGTCCCTTTAATAAAATTGACTCAGGCCTATACTCAGAACATTATTACAAAATTTTACACTGGTCTACTCACTTTTATTATTGTTCAATGCCTTTTACCAGTTTCAATGTAGATGTATTAGATTGTATTCACATATTCACAGTTTTTTTTTTCATTATGTTTTATACAATATGCATGATTATTTTCAGAAAATGAAAAGTTTTAAACAAATAGCAAATAGTTTATTTGTAGAATAACAGAAACAATGTTACCATCAAGTGTTATTGTCAAGTGGGAGTTTGTTCTTTTTAATAGCTTAGTTTTAACTCACCTCTTACTTTTTTTCTGACTAAACATTATTTCAACTTCTCTCTTTCTTCAAAATGTACTCATAAGTGTCACATTTGCTTGTACAAAGCCATTTTGAACTGTCTTATAATGGGGAAAATATGTATTTAATAGATTGGGTAAATTGATTTAAAAAACAAACAAAAAAACTGCTATTGCCTATAGGCCTTAAAATCATAATGTTTTTGGTGTAATAGAACACCATTTACACAGTTACAGCAAAGTATCTGATGGTTTAAACATGGACAGAAGGCTTCAGATAAGTCAGATAAGTGCTTGTGATAAGTTAGGCTTAAAGTACTTGTGACAGCTTAGAACTTAAAAAAAGCATCTACAGAAAAGGATCAGCTAGATATTTTCTAAGCCATTGTTTAGTAGTTTCTCTTTTTATAGATATATTTTTATAGGTTGAAATATTTAATTCATGAAATTGAAATATAAAATAATATTGCAGTGTGTAATAATATCTTTTCATTGACCTTTCTTGGAAAAATAAGAGCGACTAGGAATAGCGAAAATATTGCAAAAATATTAGCGCCATTGAACGGTTGTGGGAGTAGCTTGACCGTATGGTACATAAGAATTGCCAATAAAGCCAATCTAACTTGTGGGAGGTATTTCAGGAAGCATGGGTTGAAATCTCTTCAGGCTACCTTAACAAACTGATTATAAATTACAAGTGGCACGCAATATAGCACTCACACTCAAGTTTTTTTTCTAACACCCCACTCCCACCAAATTTAGCCCCAAAATACTGCCTAGTGCAGTAATTTTATAAAAAAATAAACATGCTGCTATCTTTATTTTTTTTTTTTAATACACTACTAGACTGTATTTTGAGGCCATTTGAGGCACATTTATAAAATTAACCAGAGATCTGATCTCTGGCTAATCGTATAATCACTAATTGCTACAGCAAGCTTGCGGTAGTAATAAACAGCAACTTGTAATGGCTAATTTGCTAGAAGTATTCTGCTTGCACGCGTCGGGTTGCCAGTGTATTACAAGGTGAAAGTAAAAAGTTTGTGTGCGAGCAAAGCAGAAGCGTACTAAACAAAAGACTTCACGATAGCACGCCCACATTACTGTATTCTCCCCATAGACAACAATGGAGAGCAAAGAAGAAAAAAACCTATCGCTTTCGCACTAACCCGACAGAAGTTATTCATATTTCATATTCCAATGTTCTTCATTTACAGAACAATGTTATTTTTATTGTAAATATATTGTCCTATATATAGCTGTATATACATTTACCTGTATATATATTTCTATAGATGTATAAGTATAAATATATATTGTACATTAACACTATCATATATATATATATATATTTAATAATACACATTTAAAAAAATTCTATGTGAAGAACATAGGAATGTAAAATATATGTAACTCGATTCATGTTTTTTCAGGTCAGTGCTCTTGAAGAATTACTAGTCTCAAAGCATGTTTTTTTTTTAAAATATTATGTATAAAATATTAACATAGACATGTGTATATATATATATATATATATATATATATATATATATTATAGCCCTTTGCAGTCAAACACCTTGTCCTAAATCATATACCTTTGAGCCCTTATAACTTCTTTTTTAATATTTATATGACTAAATTTTATCAGATAGTGTTTATATGAGTGTAACTGTGATTTTCGATATATTTATGTTGTGTTTAGAGCAAATTTTTATTAACACACTACTCCTTACGCAAAGGTTGTCAGTCGCGCAATGATGAGTGTAAATCATGATCGCTTTTACTTTTAACTCCTAATACAAGCCCTTTTTCCGTTGTGCACAAAAAGCAGAAAAAAACTATATCGCTCACGTGCAAAAGTTAATGCGCCACTTGTAATCTAGCCCATAGTCTTTAATTCATTTTTTTTAAAATAATTTCTATAAGTCGTTAAGAGCTGCAGTGTGATATCTTGTATATGGCCATTAATAATAATAATAATAATAATTGAGTAGTTTGTTTAGATTTAGGTTGTTGTATGTCCATATGAGCTGAAACCTATCCACTACCACAACAATGTATGTCATTTCTAAAATTTTAATTTTACCTTTGTACTAATGAACTGATTTTTTATTATGGGCTAGATTACAAGTGGAGCGCTAAATTATTGCATGCCCGCAAACTTGCCCGTTTGCGAGTAAGCGATAATGAATCAGCCATTACAAGTGGCTGGTTATAGCTACCGCAAGCTCGAGGTAGCAATTAGCGCTTATAAAATTAACCTGAGATCAGATCTCTGGTTAATTTTATAAATGTGCCCCAAAGGACCCCAAAGGGCCGCAAAATACAGTCTAGCATATTTTATTAAAAAATAAAGATAGGAGCATCTTTATTTTTTAATAAAATTACTGCACTAGGCAATATTTTAGGGCTAAAGTTGGTGGCAGTGGGGGTGTTAGAAAAAAATGGCACTGAAGAGTGCCTTTACATAGCGGTCTATGTTTATATACATATATATTTATGTGTTAATATGTGTATATGTATAAGCATATACAGGTGGCCCTCTTTTTTTTACAATGGTTCAATTTACACCGTTTCAGAATAACAACCTTTTTTTCCAGTCATGTGACTGCTATTGAGAAGCATTGAGAAGCAGTGCATTTATTAAAATAGCCAGTAGGTGGAGCTGTCCGCTTGTGTTGCAGCAAAGCCAAGCAAGCTGAAATTAATCAGTTTAACCAGACCTAAGCTATCGAGCAGATTTCAAAGGAACAATATCTTCCTGTCTATAAATCAGTCCATATTGGAATGCATAGAAAGAACTGTTTGCAGAAAAAATGCAAGTGAAGTCTATGTTGTGTGATTATTTTATTAGGTTTATAATGCTGTTTAGCAAATGTTTTTGCTCATTTAACTTAGTTTAATTATATATTCTGTGTTGTGTGATTATTTTATTAGGTTTATAATGCTGTTTAGCATTTAAAGTCTTCATTTCAAAGCTTTAAAAATAATGTATTAGATGTTACTTATGACAATTTTGAGAGGGGCCTAGAACCTAACTCCTTCACTGCCCATTGGCTTACATTATAAACTGGGTCTTAATTTACAACAGTTTCGATTTACAACCATTCCTTCTGGAATCTAACCCCGGTGTAAACTGAGGGCTACCTGTACATATATATTTAAAATGTATGCCATCACTGCGCTACTTACCCCCTTTGTTGTGCTGAAGTACTAATGCCATCTCTGATGGCATCAGAATGAGGCTCCTAATGGAGCCTATGGAAGCGTGCTCTCAAGAGCACAATGCTTCCCAGCAATGCGTACGAGACCCAATTTTAAATTAAACCCAATTTTAAAGCTTTAATTATAATTTGAACTAATTTATAGAAAAAAGTTGTAATTATAGTCAAGTAACTGATCACAGCAAACACTCAGATAGAAGAAACAGCTACTGAAAACTGCAAACCTCTTTCCTTCAGTAGGGTCCATAAGCAGCGATCTCTTGCAGTGCAATGGTAGCAATAAATATGTCTGACATAGATGTAATGTGGGTTGGTGAGTGCTGTTATCTGAGGTAATCCTGACTAATGTTTGGTGGAATATTGATAGCTGACATGTTCATTGGATGGTGACTGAATTTGCTATTGTAGTACTAACAAGCAATTTTCTCCCAGTAAGAGCATGCATATCTATAGCAATAAAAGCAAGAGTTGAGTTAAAGGGACATAATACTCATATGAAACTGATGCAGTATAACTGTAAAAAGATGACAAGAAAATATCACCTGAGCAACTCTATGTAAAAAAGGAAGATATTTTACCTCACAATTTCCTCAGCTCACTAGAGTAAGTACTGTATAAAGATTTATCTTTCAGTTACTGCCCAGCTGCAGGTAAAAAAATAATAATGATGAAATTAATTGCAGCTAATCAGCATCAACAATGCTGAGGTCATGAACTCTTTTACTGTGATCTCATGAGATTTCACTTAACTCTCATGAGATTTCATAGTAAACTTACTTAAACTGAATAGGGAAATAGCAAAAGTGTGCATGAGGCTTACTCCCTTGCTTGTCCCGGGACAGACATACTGATTTGCTGCTTAAAGTTCTTTACAATTCATTCTCAATGCCAAGCCTTTAAGGATTTAGTGAAGACTTTTAAAAAAATCTTTATATCTTTAAATTAATGTATAAATCTAATTAATAGTTTTCAACATTTCTCCTTAAAGGGACATTAAACACTAAATACATGCTAGATAGAATGATGCATTCAAAGAAAAGATTAGTCCATGATTAACATGTACAGGGAGTGCAGAATTATTAGGCAAGTTGTATTTTTGAGGATTAATTTTATTATTGAACAACAACCATGTTCTCAATGAACCCAAAAAACTCATTAATATCAAAGCTGAATAGTTTTGGAAGTAGTTTTTAGTTTGTTTTTAGTTATAGCTATTTTAGGGGGATATCTGTGTGTGCAGGTGACTATTACTGTGCATAATTATTAGGCAACTTAACAAAAAACAAATATATACCTATTTCAATTATTTATTTTTACCAGTGAAACCAATATAACAGCTCAACATTCACAAATATACATTTCTGACATTCAAAAACAAAACAAAAACAAATCAGGGACCAATATAGCCACCTTTCTTTGCAAGGACACTCAAAAGCCTGCCATCCATGGATTCTGTCAGTGTTTTGATCTGTTCACCATCAACATTGCGTGCAGCAGCAACCACAGCCTCCCAGACACTGTTCAGAGAGGTGTACTGTTTTCCCTCCTTGTAAATCTCACATTTGATGATGGACCACAGGTTCTCAATGGGGTTCAGATCAGGTGAACAAGGAGGCCATGTCATTAGATTGTCTTCTTTTATACCCTTTCTTGCCAGCCACGCTGTGGAGTACTTGGACGCGTGTGATGGAGCATTGTCCTGCATGAAAATCATGTTTTTCTTGAAGGATGCAGACTTCTTCCTGTACCACTGCTTGAAGAAGGTGTCTTCCAGAAACTTGCAGTAGGACTGGGAGTTGAGCTTGACTCCATCCTCAACCCGAAAAGGCCCCACAAGCTCATCTTTGATGATACCAGCCCAAACCAGTACTCCACCTCCACCTTGCTGGCGTCTGAGTCGGACTGGAGCTCTCTGCCCTTTACCAATCCAGCCACGGGCCCATCCATCTAGCCCATCAAGACTCACTCTCATGTCATCAGTCCATAAAACCTTAGAAAAATCAGTCTTGAGATATTTCTTGGCCCAGTCTTGATGTTTCAGCTTGTGTGTCTTGTTCAGTGGTGGTCGTCTTTCAGCCTTTCTTACCTTGGCCATGTCTCTGAGTATTGCACACCTTGTGCTTTTGGGCACTCCAGTGATGTTGCAGCTCTGAAATATGGCCAAACTGGTGGCAAGTGGCATCTTGGCAGCTGCACGCTTGACTTTTCTCAGTTCATGGGCAGTTATTTTGCGCCTTGGTTTTTCCACACGCTTCTTGCGACCCTGTTGACTATTTTGAATGAAACGCTTGATTGTTCGATGATCACGCTTCAGAAGCTTTGCAATTTTAAGAGTGCTGCATCCCTCTGCAAGATATCTCACTATTTTTGACTTTTCTGAGCCTGTCAAGTCCTTCTTTTGACCCATTTTGCCAAAGGAAAGGAAGTTGCCTAATAATTATGCACACCTGATATAGGGTGTTGATGTCATTAGACCACACCCCTTCTCATTACAGAGATGCACATCACCTAATATGCTTAATTGGTAGTAGGCTTTCGAGCCTATACAGCTTGGAGTAAGACAACATGCATAAAGAGGATGATGTGGTCAAAATACTAATTTGCCTAATAATTCTGCACTCCCTGTAGATGTATTTTTTAAAGTTTCATTAGTTGTTTAAAAAGTGACAAAATAAGTGTAAAGTTTTAGTGTCTATAAAACACTGGGAGCTGCCATGTTGTATCTTGTGTTACCTTCTCTGCTGTGGCCAATTAGGGTCAGTTATAAATAGGTCACTAGAGTGTGCAGCCAATGGTTGTGCTGGATTTAACAGTGTTATGCACTTCTATTTCTAACAGGAACTGAAAAGCTCACAATTTCAGAATGGAATTACAGGCAAAGAGGACAAAATAAATAATGAAAGTATATTGCAGAGTTGTTTTATATATATATATATATATATACAATTTATCATTTTATATTACCATCTCAAAGTGTTTAATGTCCCTTTAAACACTTTCAACATAAGTATGGCTTGGCATTGAGAATGAATAAATGTTTTAGGGCATTCATTACAAATTTCGGATGTTACTTGCATTCATTTATTCAAAACGCATGCCAAATGCAAACATGACTACCTACTAAATATAAAAATAATAAATAAATAAATAAAAAACAAAAAATAATATTAATAATAATAAATATATATATATATATATATATATATATATATATATATATATACATATATGTGTGTGTGTGTGTTGCCTGTGTGCCTAATAATATGCAAGACTTTGATCAAAAAGGAACTACTGTAATTTCATGTGAGTTTGCAAACAATTGTAGTATAAATTAAACTGTCACAATATAATTCCATTTTACATTATCTTTCATGCCAAAGACAAACATTATAAGAAAATTACAGCTAAGGCAATAACACTGTATACTGTTTTACAGTGTAAACTTTCATGTTATTTTCATTTATTTATATTCCTCTAACCTTTTATATGACAGCCCATGAGGCTACATTTTAATGAATAGCTTTAGTCTAATACACAATTAGGGAAGTGGAAACTTTCTGGAGACAATGATTGTAAAGCCTAATAATATAAAGTAAAACCTACATCCATTTGGACATTTCATGTATGTTTACCTCTTGTACTAATGCAAGTTTTTTTTGCATAGAATTGATTATGTTTCTATGAAGCTAAAAAGCTATGTACCAGAAGCAGCCATGATCCAGACCCTTCATAAGCCTAACCAACTGCTGCAATGTCACACATTAACACTAATAAGTTGGCAACTGAAATAGGATTGTTCCTTTGCCATGTGCCAGGTCAGCATGTCACTTTTAACAATTCAGGGCTAGATTACAAGTGGAGCACTAATTATTGATTGCTCGCAAAGGGAGCCTCGTTCTCATGCCGTCAGAGACGGCATCAGAACCTAAGTGCAGCGAAGGGTTGTAAGTCACACAGCGATTGTAGCATTTTTAAATATATATGTATACTCTTATATACATATATATTTATGTGTTAATATGTGTATAAACATGATAAGCACATAAATATATATGTATACTCTTATATACATATATATTTATGTGTTAATATGTGTATAAACATGATAAGCACATACATATATATGTATACTCGTATATACATATATATTTATGTGTTAATATGTGTATAAACATGATAAGCACATAAATATATATGTATACTCTTATATACATATATATTTATGTGTTAATATGTGTATAAACATGATAAGCACATAAATATATATGTATACTCTTATATACATATATATTTATGTGTTAATATGTGTATAAACATGATAAACACATAAATATATATGTATACTCTTATATACATATATATTTATGTGTTAATATGTGTATAAACATGATAAGCACATAAATATATATGTATACTCTTATATACATATATATTTATGTGTTAATATGTGTATAAACATGATAAGCACATAAATATATATGTATACTCTTATATACATATATATTTACGTGTTAATATGTGTATAAACATGATAAACACATAAATATATATGTATACTCTTATATACATATATATTTACGTGTTAATATGTGTATAAACATGATAAACACATAAATATATATGTATACTCTTATATACATATATATTTACGTGTTAATATGTGTATAAACATGATAAGCACATAAATATATATGTATACTCTTATATACATATATATTTACGTGTTAATATGTGTATAAACATGATAAGCACATAAATATATATGTATACTCTTATATACATATATATTTACGTGTTAATATGTGTATAAACATGATAAGCACATAAATATATATGTATACTCTTATATACATATATATTTACGTGTTAATATGTGTATAAACATGATAAGCACATAAATATATATGTATACTCTTATATACATATATATTTACGTGTTAATATGTGTATAAACATGATAAGCACATAAATATATATCTATACTCTTATATACATATATATTTACGTGTTAATATGTGTATAAACATGATAAGCACATAAATATATATCTATACTCTTATATACATATATATATTTACGTGTTAATATGTGTATAAACATGATAAACACATAAATATATATGTATATAAGCATATCCATATACTGTATATTCAGAAAGGTGATAGAAAATGGGAAAGTTGCACCAGTGCACATCTCCTATAGGGGACGCTTCCTAACCAGTACTACTAACAGTTGAATATAAACAATATACAATAAACCAATAAAAGAAAAACAAAAGTCCATAGTATCCAAAATGGAGGCAGCAATCTGTCAAAGGATGAAAAAGGAAAAAAACAGAGGCCATTGTGGTGCTTCTGTTTTTTTCCTATCCATATATATTTACTGGGAACACACATTTCCCATAGACCACAATGTAAAGGCACTTCACACCTTAGCTGCCAACGTAAAGCCCCAAAACTGCCTACTTTTTTTTTTTTAATAAGATTTTGAGGGCTTTGGGGGCACTTTTAGAAAATTAACGAGAGACCTAATCTCTAGTTAATTTCCTGATCGCTAATTGCTACCACAAGCTTACGGTAGCAATAACCAGCTACTTGTAATAAATGGTTATTAATCACGCAACAGGAAATGGACACATTTGCCCATTTGTAGGCATGCAATAGTTTAGCGACCCATTTGTAATCTAGCCCTCAGTAAAATAAAATTTTTCTAAATCTGTGTACTTTAGTTTTTTTTTTATCTTTTTAGGCCCAATATATGAAGCTGCACAATTAAAACTTTGAGGACTAGATTACAAGTGGCACGTTAACTGTTGGGCATGAGCAACATCGCTTGTAATAGAAATGTAAAGTAAATGTGATCGCAAGAGCACAATCACAATTTACGCTTGTCGGGTTAGCGCGACTAAAAACCTTGTGTAGAGGGTAGTGCACTGAAAAAAAGTTGCACTAAGCAAAACATAAATACAATCAAAATTACAGTTACACGCTTATGAACACAATCTGATAAAAAATATTATTAAAATAAATATTATACAAATGGTATCAGGGTTAAAAGGTATATGGTATATATATATTTAAACACACAGGTGGCCGTCGGTTTACGCCGGTTCAATTTGCACCGTTTCAGAATAACAACTTTTTTTTCAGTCATGTGACTGCTATTGAAAAGCAGTGCACTAATTAAAATAGCCAGTAGGTGGAGCTGTCCGCTTGTGTTGCAGCAAAGTTATGCAAGCTTAGCAGACTTAAATTAATCTGTGTACACAGAACATATCTTAGCTATCGAGCAACAAGATCTAACAGCCAATTCCCTATTATCTTCCTGTCCAGCTGTTTATTGTGAGGGTGCCTAACTGCCAATTAATCACTCCAGAATGAAATGCATAGAATAGGTGCAGATCCAATATTATCTAACATGCTAACAATGCAGAAAACTGCAGAAAAATCCAAGTAAAAAATGTTTTTGTTCATTAAATTTAGATTGATGCTACAGTCTGTTGTGTGATTATTTAATTAGTTTTATAATGCTGTTTAGCTTTTAAAGTCTTCATTTCAAAGCTTTAAAAATAATGTATTAGGTGTCAAGTTTGAGAGGGGCCTGAAACCTAACTCCCTCACTTCCCGTTGACTTACATTATAAAAAGGGGTTTCAATTTACAACGGTTTCGATTTACAACCATTCCTTCAGGAACCTAACCCCGGCGTAAACTGAGGGCTACCTGTATATATATATATATATATATATATATATATATACAGTATATATATATATATATATATATATATATACAGTATATATATATATATATATATATATATATACATATCTAAATATGTGCATATATACATATATGTGTATATATATATATATATATATATATATATATATAAATATGTGTGTACATATGTATTTATGTGTTGGACTGTATATTTACTGTACATATTTCACATTCCAAAGTTCTTTTTATATTTGTATGCCGATGACACCCAAATCTACTTCTCTGCACCAGACCTATCTCCTTCCTTGCTAACCCGTGTATGTATATATATATATATATATATATATATATATATATATATATATATAGAGAGAGAGAGAGAGAGAGAGAGAGAGAGAAAAAGAGAGAAGTATATATTTAATAATAAAAATGTATTTTTTTCGATATGAAGAACACAATCTCAATGCTAGGGATTATTATTATTATTATCGGTTATTTGTAGAGCGCCAACAGATTCCGCAGCGCTATAAACAAAGGGGAGTACAACAAAACAATTAAAGGGATCAAATGGGTAGAGGGCCCTGCCAAGAGTTGCACTGTTGTTGTAATCCACTCTTAAGAAGGTGATCTACAAACAGCTGGACTCTTAGGCTTACATGCTAAGGGGGTTCAGGGGATAGCAATGGAGGAGTGGAACTGGTATAAAGTAAGGTTAGCATAGGTTGTATGCATCCTTGAACAGTAGAGTCTTTAGGGAGCGCTTGAAGCTTTCAAAACTAGGGGAGAGCCAGTCTGGAGAAGTCCTATAAACTGGAGTGCGATGAGGCAACCAGAGATGAGGAGAGTAGGAGGTCATGAGCAGAGCGAAGGGGATGGGAGGGAGAGTATCTGGAGACAAGGTCTGAGATATAGGGGGGAGCAGTGCAGTTGAGGGCTTTGTATGTCAGAGTGAGAATTTTGTGTTTGATACTAGAGGCAAGAGGAAGATAGTGAAGGGATTGTCAGAGAGGAGCAGCAGATGAAGAGCGATGTGTAAGGAAGATGAGTCTGGCAGAGGCATTCATTATGGATTTTAAGGGAGCTAGGTGGCAGGTGGGGAGACCAGAGAGGACAGAGTTGCAGTAATCAAGGCGGGAAAGAATGAGAGAGTGGATTAAAATCTTAGTTGTGTCTTGTGTAAGGAAGTGTCTAATTATGGAGATGTTTTTAAGGTGGAAGCGGCAGGCTTTAGCCAAGGACTGAATGTGAGGAGTGAAGGAAAGATCTGAGTCAAATGTGACCCCGAGACATTGGGCATGCGGGGTAGGGGTAATGATGGAGTTGTCGACAGTTATAGAGATATTGGGGGTGGAGATTTTGGAAGAAGGGGGGAAAATGAGGAGCTCAGTTTTGGAGAGATTTTGCTTGAGGTAGTGGGAGGACATCCAGGAAGAGATGTGAGAAAGACAGTTAGTGGCACGGGTTTGCAAGGAAGAAGATAGGTCTGGTGCAGAGAACTTAGTAGATTTGGGTGTCATCGGCATACAAATGATATTGGAAACCGTGGGACTTTATTAGGGAGCCTAGTGATGACGTATAGATTGAGAAGAGAAGGGGACCGAGGACAGAGCCTTGTGGTACTCCAACAGAAAGTGGTGACGGGGCAGAGGGTGCCCCAGAGAAGGCTACACTGAAGGTACGGTGTGATAGGTAGGAAGAGAGCCATGAAAGGGCTGTGTCACAGATGCCGAAGGATTGGAGGGTTTGGAGCAAAAGAGGGTGGTCGACAGTGTCAAAGGCTGCGGGCAGATCAAGGAGGATAAGCAGAGAGAAGTGGCCTTTTGATTTTGCTGTAAGTAGGTCGTTGGTGACCTTAACAATAGCTGTCTCTGTGGAGTGATAGGGATGAAATCCAGATTGCATCGGGTCAAGAAGGGAGTTTAACGTAAGGAAATGGCATAGGCGTGCATATACTAGTTTTTCGAGAAGCTTTGAAGCAAGAGGGAGGAGGGAAATAGGGCGGTAGTTGGATGGGGAGGTAGGATCAAGGGAAGGTTTTTTGAGGATAGGTGTGACCAGTGCATGTTTCATCGATGAGGGAAATGTACCAGTGCTTAGGGAGAGGTTGAAAATGTGTATTAGTATAGGGGTAAGGGTAGTAGAGAGGGAGGGGAGTAGCTGTGAGGGGATAGGTTCAAGGGGACAGGTAGTGAGGTGAGAGCGCAGTATAAGTGCCGAAACTTCTTCCTTAGTAACAGGGGAGAATGAACTAAGTTTCAGGTTATGAGAGTTGTGGTTGAGTGAGAGCATTTGAGGGGAGGAGAGAATGGAATTATGTTGAGAGCTGATTTCATGTCTGATGGAGTCAATTTTGTTAATGAAGTCACTGGTAAAGTCTTGAGCTGACAGAGAAGTTGTGTTAGGAAGTGGGGGAGGGCGGAGGAGAGTATTGAAAGTGGAGAACAGACGTTTTGGGTTTGAAGAAAGATTAGAGTTAAGAGTAGAGAAGTAGTGTTGCTTGTGGAGATTAAGGGCAGAATAGTAGGAGTTCAAGATGAATTTGTAATGAAGAAAATCAGCTGAACTCCGTGATTTTCTCCAATTCCATTCAGCAGTACGGGAACATCTGCGTAGGTACCGTGTCAGAGGAGTATGCCAGGGCTGGGGATGAGTGTGTGATTTCCGAGCAACGGTAAGAGGGGCGAGATTGTCAAGGACGGATATAAGGGTGGAATTATAGTGGCAGATAGATTGCTCAGGGCAGGAAAAGGAGGAGAAGGATGAGAGGAGCGGTTTAACCCCTTAATGACAACTGACGTACCAGGTACGTCATGCATTAACAAGTAGTTAATGACAATGGACGTACCTGGTACGTCAGTTGTCTAGGAGAGTGCTGGAAGCGATCGCAATCGCTTCCAGCAGCTCTCAGGGTATTGCAGTGATGCCTCCATATGGAGGCATCCTGCAATACCTTTTTAGAAGACTCCGATGCAGAGAGGGCCACTCTGTGGCCCTCTCTGCACCGGTAGTTCATTGGTGGGTGGGAGCGCAACAGGGAGGTGGGTGGGCGGCCCATCGCTACCCGGCATCCGGTTCCTAGAAGTGCAATGTGCACGCCGGGTGCCGGGAGCGTGCGCGCGCATTAGCTGGCCACTGACACCAATGAGGGAAGAGGGGGGGGGGAAAGATTTTTTTTTTTAAAATCATATAAAAGGATCTGGGAGGGGGAGGGGGGGTAGGGGTATTGTGGGGGGCTGCTACACTACAGAAAACCCCCCAAAAAAGAAAAAAAGAAAAAAATACTTTTGTTTTTGTGCAAATTGGGTACTGGCAGACAGCTGCCAGTACCCAAGATGGCCGCAATTAGATAGGGGAGAGGGTTAGAGAGCTGGGGGGGGGGTCATGGAGGTTGGGGCTAAGGCAGGAGTCCATCACAGCTAAAATATTTTATTTTTTTTATAAAAAAAAAAAAAAAAACTCCTTTTATTTAGTACTGGCAGACTTTCTGCCAGTACTTAAGATGGCGGGGACATTTGTGGGGTGGGGGAGGGAAGAGAGCTGTTTGGGAGGGATCAGGGGGTGGGATGTGTCAGGTGGGAGGCTGATCTCTACCCTAAAGCTAAAATTAACCCTGCAAGCTCCCTACAACCTACCTAATTAACCCCTTCACTGCTGGGCATAATTTACGTGTGGTGCACAGCAGCATTTAGCGGCCTTCTAATTACAAAAAAGCAATGCCAAAGCCATATAAGTCTGCTATTTCTGAACAAAGGGGATCCCAAAGAAGCTTTTACAACAATTTGTGCCATAATAGCACAAGCTGTTTGTAAATAATTTCAGTGAGAAACCTAAAATTGTGAAAAATGTAAAGTTTTTTTTTTTATTTGCTCGCATTTGGCGGTGAAATGGTGGAATAAAATATACCAAAATGTGCCTAGATCAATACTTTGGGTTGTCTTCTAACAAAAAATATATACATGTCAAGGGATATTCAGGTATTCCTGACAGATATCAGGGTTCCAATGTAACTAGCGCTAATTTTGAAAAAAAGTGGTTTGGAAATAGCGAAGTGCTACTTGTATTTATGGCCCTATAACTTGCAAAAAAAGCTAAGAACATGTAAACATTGGGTATTTCTAAACTCAGGACAAAATTTAGAAACTATTTAGCATGGGTGTTTTTTGGTGATTGTAGATGTGTAACAGATTTTGGGGGTCAAAGTTAGAAAAAGTGTGTTTTTTCCATTTTTTCCTCATATTTTTTTTTTTTTTTTTAGTAAATTATAAGATATGATGAAAATAATGGTATCTTTAGAAAGTCCATTTAATGGCGAGAAAAACGGTATATAATATGTGTGGGTACAGTAAATGAGTAAGAGGAAAATTACAGCTAAACACAAACACTGCAGAAATGTAAAAATAGCCATTGTCATTAAGGGTAAGAAAATTGAAAAATGGTCCGGTCATTAAGGGGTTAAGGGAATTAGCAAGTTGTTGCTGATCTAAAGACATAATGCTTCTGTGAAGTTTGGTGTGAGGAGTAGAAGGAGGGAGAGTTGTAGGAAGGGATGATATGTTGCAAGTAAGGAGATGGTGGTCAGAAAGAGGAAAAGGGGAGTTTGAGAAGTTTGAGAGAGTGCATCGATAGCTAAAGATCAGGTCAAGAGAGTGACCGTCTTTGTGAGTGGGAGAATCAGTCCATTGTGACAGACCGAAAGAGGAAGTGAGTTGCAGAAGTTGTTTAGCAGATGAGGCAGTGGGATTGTTACGGGGGAGGTTGAAGTCGCCAAGAATGAGGACAGGGGTGTCTGAGGAAAGGAAATAGGGTAGCCAGGCAGCCAAGTGATCTAGAAATTGAGTTGAGGAGCCAGGGGGTCGGTATATGACTGCAACACGTACAGAAAGAGGCGAGAATAAGCAAATCATGTGAGTTTCGAATGAGGGAAAAGTGAGGGAAGAGATAGGATGTATTTGTTGAAAGGTGCAACGAGAGGAAAGTAAAATACCTACACCACCTCCTTGTCTGTTACCAGACCTAGGAGTGTGGCTGAAGTGGAGATCCCCATGTGACAGAGCAGCAGTGGATGCTGTGCCTAGGAGAGAAAGCCAGGTTTCTGTTAAGGCCAGAAGATGGAGGGAGCGGGAGATGAAGAGGTCATGTATAGAAGTGAGCTTGTTGCAAACAGAGCGAGAGTTCCAGAGTGCAAAAGTGAAAGGGGTAGTGGCTTTAGATGCAAGAGGAATGTGAGTAAGGTGTGCAGAGTTTTGTTTTCTGAGTCTATGGGATGGTACACATGGATGTGCACGGCTTGTCAGTGGTTGGGGACCAGGATTAGGGGAGATGTCACCAGCAGTAAGTAGAAGCAAGAGGGAGAGTGACATGGGATGAGATACAGATTTGCAGTAGTGAGACTGCTTTTGAGATGAGCTGCAGGGGGGAGAGAGAGTGTTTAGGAATAGGTAAAGTTCATGAGTAAGTAAGGTGAGTTTAAGAGAGATGGGCTAATTAACAGTGCAGGTGGAGAGGGAGAAGGAGTAATTGAATAGTGTAGTTTGTTATAGAGACAAAGGGTATAAAAAAAAAAGCTGTTTTCCAGGAGGCTACCTGTTGTAAGTTAGAGGGCAGTTGGAGCAGCTGAGTGTAAAAGTCTGTATTTTCTCTGAGTTTTGGAAGAGGATGTGTTTGAAATCAAGCTTTTGTAAGTTATTAGGGATGTAAGTAAGTTGGGGATGGGCGAATGTTTCTAAAAATTCAAAATTTAAAATGATTTTTGATACATTCGTTCATTCGAATCGAATTTTGAATGTTTATATAACATTCTAACATTCTATTTTCAAATTTTTGTTTTCGAATTTTTCAATAAAATTTGAAAATATTTGTTTGAATATTAGAATGTCTAGCTATTTATTCATTCAATTTCAAAATGTAATATTCAAATTCAAATGCAACATTTGAATTCAAAATAGTATTTCTAGTCTACAAATGTGTTTAATAAATGTAATATTCGAATTTGAATGCTACATTCGAATTAGAATGTCCCATTCGAATTCGAAATAGTATTTCTTGTCTAATACTGTGTTTTTTAAATGTAATATTCAAAATAGTATTTCTAGTCTAATACTGTGTTTTATAAATGTAATATTCAAATTTGAATGTGACATTCAAATTTGAATGTGACATTTGAATTTGAAATAGTATTTCTAGTCTAATACTGTGTTTTATAAATTTAATATTCAAATTCAAATGTCACATTCAAATTCTAATGTCACATTCAAATTCGAAATAGTATTTCTAGTCTACAACTGTTTTTTATAAATGTAATATTCGAATTTGAATGTGACATTCAAATTCAAAATAATATTTCTAGTCTACAACTGTGTTTTTTAAATGTAATATCCAAATTTTAATGTCATATTCAAATTCGAATGTCACATTCTAATTCGAAAGTGACATTCGAAAACTGTAAATAACATTTGATAATAGAATTTTTAAGAATATTCGTTCTTATTAACCTTCTATTATGTAAATCGAATTTCTACAATAACATTCGTTCTAACATTCAAATTCAAATATAAACACATTCGCCCATCCCTACTCAATGCGTGTTATTGAAATACTAAATATAAAGTATTAAGAAAACATTAATAATAATTATTAAAAAAATATTATACATACTGTAAAAAATTCTAAATTATTTATAGAATATATATTTTTTCCAGTATGTATAATCATTTTTATTAATTATTAATTATATATTTGACATTTAATATTTCAAAAACGCAAATTGAGATAAGTATTTTTTCATGTGCGCTAAATCCTATATTCTTCAACTAGAAAAAAATAATAATTAGTTTTATTAAATATATTTAATTCTATATATATCTGATAATGTTAATGTAAAATAGACATCCATACCTATTTATCTATAGGAATAGATATACAGGAAGATGTATATACAGATAAATATAGGAATATGTAAGTGAAGAACATTGGAATGTGACATTTGAATAACTCCTGTCAGTTTAGCACACTAGATTGACATCTATGGGGAGAATGCATTTACGCGGTCCTTTGGTTAGCGCGTGTCGGGTTCACTCTCACGCAAACTCTTCACTTTCTACTTGTAATAAGTACGCAACCCGTACTTGCTTTACCAAAAGTCCTTAATAGTGCACCACTTGTAATCTTGCCCTGATTCAACACTGCACAAGGAAATTTGTGTGCAATCATAAATATGGGCTTCAAATAGCATTTCAACAGCATTTTTTTACATTTTATAGTAATCAAAAAATTATAAATTTATAGTATGTGAACTGAGTGTGCTAAAAAAATGTTAATGCTAGAAAAAAGTTGGGTAAGCAGACAACATACGTTCCTTAAAAGAGGCCAAATTGTTTTTCAGGAGACTGTTCTATTTGAAAAGTCGTAAAAATAAAGTAAAAAGCTGATTGAAAGTCTGATGGTTTGAAATACTGCTGTCAAATTGTACCCATTGAACATGTAGGGACACATTATTAGTCCACAAAAGCATTTGAAAAGCTTGGGAAATATGGTTTATCTTTGTATTTAAAGTTATTGGATTGGATTTAAATTTGAAAAAGCTGAAAAAATGCCATGCAAAGAAATTAACAGGGAAATTCTGACAGGTTGGAATGGGGGTCCAATATATTTCTCTAACCAAAACCCTATATTTATGAGTGCTACTTTACGTTTAATATGACATCATACAATTTAACATCACACTAGAGTTTTGCAACAAATGATTGGCGATTTTTATATGCTACACATTTCAGCACTCGCCAACCCCGCTCTGTGAGTTTTTTTGTGGTTTACCATTTTGTAGCTGAGTTGTTGTTAATCCTGGATGCTTCCACTTCACAATAATAGCAATTACAGTTGACTGGGGCAGATCTAGTAGGGCATAACTTTTACAAAATTACATCTTCAGTACAACATATTGTACTTCCAGTGTTGGATTTTATACTGGATTGTACGCACCTGTTAGCAATGGGTATATTTGAAAAACCTGAACTCAATAATTAGTAAGTGTGTCCTCATACTTTTGGCCATATAGTATATGTCAAAATGTCAGCCCAGGTGTTGCAAGTCCAGCATAGACATTTGGTGAACTGCAATAAAACTGAAAAACACCAATTGAAAATTTGAGCTGCTGTAGGTAGACTTGTGCAGTCAAGAAAATTTTGTTTCGGATTAAATTTTTGTTCCGAATATTCGGGGAAATTCACTTCCACCAATATTTGTTGGCTGCATTATTTGGTATTCATTTGTTAAAACAAATGTAAATGTTTCAAAGCTACAGGTGAAAAGTTTACCGGTAGCTACAACACATACCCTAACATGATCTGGAGAATGCGCTATTCCGATCCCCGGCCAAAATAACAGAAAGTTTAGCACTCTTGGCTCCCAGGACATGCATTAAAGGGACACTGAACCCACATTTTTTCTTTCGTGATTCAGATAGAGCATGAAATTTTAAGCAACTTTCTAATGTACTCTTTAGTTGAAATGCAAGAATGTAAGTTTAGATGCCGGACCATTTTTGGTGAACAACCTGGGTTGTTCTTGCTGATTGGTGGATAAATTCATACACTAATTAAAAAAAGTGCTGTCCAGGTCTGAATAAAAAAGCATAGATGCCTTCTTTTTTCAAATAAAGATAGCAAGAGAACGAAGAAAAATTTGGGTTCAGTGTCTCTTTAAAATTGGAAAGAAGAGGATTGGGTTAGTGAGCTCTCCAGAGCGCATTAGGGTAAGTATTATACCCATAAAAAGTAATTTAAAGAAAATTAATGAACACTGATGAATTTTGTCAGTATTTTTTTTCTTTAAATTTTACTGGTGCTTTCTTTTGGATATAATTTAAGAAAATGTACTGTACTTTCCTTTTTCAATACACATGTGCATTTGTAAGGAAAAAAATGCACATCCCTAGTGGCAGGTGTAACTTGTTCAATTAGTAAATTCCCTACATAGTTTTTTAACCCCTCACATAAACCTTTTATGATCTATATGCATTTTAACTTTAACATCTCTTTTTATTCTTATTCTTTTTATGTTAACACTTGTATGTTAATATTATTGCACTTGTATGATACAACTATCACTTGTTGAGTGATTGTGTTTTTCTTCTATTTCCTATTTAAATTCAATAAAAAAACAAGAAACACTTTATATTGTAGAAATGTTGTCTTCATTCAACAATAACCAGTGAAGAAAATGTCAGGTCAGTGTCTCTTGTCAAGCGGCAACATTTTGTGAGATGCAATAATTCTTATACATTACCTGCATGAGTAGATGTACAGTTATTATTTTGATGTCACTTTTGATGCATTCAGTTAAAAGGTGCTATTGTTGCAAAGTGCAGACAAATTGCAGTAGGAAAAAATTCTGTTTTTTAAATGTGTACTTTTTTTTTTTTTACTAAGACTTTATGGCAATCTTGTGATGTTCAATGATACTTAATATTTCCCAAAAAAGTCACTGCTAAGCTATTTAACCCCTTAGCTTCCAGGCATAGCAATGCAGTGCAGCCCTGATTGGCAGCCAAAGGGTTACAATTTGACTCCTTAGCATATATGATTTTACAGGCATTGAACAAAACAAAAAAGGAAGGAAAGGCTGTGTGGTCAGTGTTTTCAATATCCCCCCTGCAAGCCATTACATCATTCACCTTTTCTCTAAGAGGATTTTCAGCAGGCTTGGCTTCGTTATTAAAATAGTAATTAATTTTTTCCTCTTCACAAAACCTGAAGACCTTCAAATGAAGGCCTTAGAGCTAGGGCACTTTCCTTTTGAAATTGGCCATTCTGTGAGCTATAATCGGCTCTCTAACTTTACAGTACACATGTTCCTCAGTAAATGTGATTAAAAAGGCACACAAAAAAACCCTTGCAGAAAATTAATTCAGTTTCCAGAATAAAAAAGTTTGATAAAGTTGTGCAATGCTTCGATGACAACGCATAATAGAAGTGCAAAGATCTATCCCCTTTAAGGATAAATGAGCGGCCAAAAAGGTCTGGTAGTTCCCAGAGTAAAAACATCTGCTGCAGCTAATTCACTTTAGCTTTTGATTGTAAAATTCATTAGCCATATCAGGCAGCTGTAGCTTCAAACATGTTGCTGGAAAGCACATTTTTACAGGCTGAAATGCCATTTAATCTCCTAGCAAAGAACATGGATAATAGTCATCAAATGAACTTTTATTCTATAGGTATTTTTTTTTTTGCTTGCTAGATATGTGATTACTAGGAGAGTTCAACAAAACTACAATCTAACAATATTAATATTATACAAAGAGGCATTTAACAAAGATTGTATAAACTTAAATCTGCTCATATAGGCAGCAAATCAAATAGTACGTCATGAATGAGCACATATGTGACAAGTGACAAAGTTTGCATTACATTTTCTTAATTGGCTAGCCATAACTGCTAGATAGATAGAGAGATAGATAGATAGATAGCTGATAGATAGCTGATTGATAGATAGATAGATAGATAGATAGATAGCTGATAGATAGCTGATAGATAGATAGATAGATAGCAGATAGATAGATAGATAGATAGATAGATAGATAGATACAGTAAATAGATAGAGAACAAATGTACTGCATTGGTTTTTTACAATACTTTTTTTTATACTTATTGTGACACATAGACCAGATCTGGTATATGGTTCAAAACTGTCACAGCATGTAATCCATTTTAGTTTTGCTTCATTGTACAAACTAGCGAGTGCAGTAATTTTGTTCACTATTTTTTGATGCTGTACTCTTACTCCTTAACTATATATAGTCTATATGTGTGTAGGGCTCTTAAAGATAATTGTTTATTTTGCCTCATTGAAAAAGCTGATGGTGCTCCCTTACTATATGAAGACAGATCATAGATTGTTACAGAGGAGTGACACTGTCTGTGTCACTCTCTATAATAGTCATTGTTAGTGGCAAGTGGGAGAGGTGGGAGGGAAGGAGGGAGGCTGGTGGATCAGCCCAGCAGAGGGGGTGGGAGGGAGAGGTGGTGTTTCCTATGCTACAGAATGATCATTGTGAAGGGATAGGGTGCTACAATATGGAGTAAACTCCGCTGGAGGGGGGGACCCTATGCTACAGAAAAAAGGGGATATTAGAGAGGGGAGGGTGAAGGAGGGCTTCTGCTACAATATAAAAATAATACATTTGCTACTAGCCATCAGTCTGATAGTAACAAAGATGGAGGATACTGGATAGCAGTGGGAAATAGAGGGTTAGAGAGTTGTTTGGAGGGGCTCTGTTGAGTAGGGTTCCCTGAACTACAGAAATTAAAAATATAAATATATATATATTTTTAATGATAATGATATTGCTAAACTAAATACTGGCAGACTGTCTGACAGTACCTAAGATGGTGGTGCCCAGTGGGGGGTTAGGGAAGGAAGAGAGCTGTTTGGGAGGGATGAGGTAGGGGTGGGAATTTTCAGGTGGGAGGGTAATCTCTACACTACAGCTAAAATTTACCCTGCAAGCTACCCGATTAACCGCTTCACTGCCAGGAATTTCCGAAGTGTGGTGTGCAGCTGCAATTAGTGTCCTTCTAATTGCTAAAAACAATGGCAAAGCCATGCATGTCTGCTATTTATGAACAAAGGGGGCCCCAGAGAAGCTTTTACAATCAATTGTCTTTTGACTGCAGTAGTTGTGCATAAATAATTTCAGTTATTGAGAAGCCTAAAATTTTCAAAAAAGTTAACGTTTTGTTTTAAAAATATGGTCATATTTGCCAGTCAAATAGTGGCATCAAATATACCAAAATGGGGCTTGATCAATACCTTGGATTGTCCACTTTGGAAATATATATCGTTTTAAGGGATCATTTTTGAGAATTTGGGATGTTCTACTATATTGCTATATTGAATTAAAGTTAGCCCATTAACATGGTTTAGACATAGCTATATAAAAAGTTACATATTTGGTCTTAGCTGAATCAGTGGATGTCAATGAACACATTTTTTTCTACAGATTGCATAAGTAAAACAAAGGCTCTATTTGTGTTTAAACAAAATTAAGGAAAAAAATGCTAAAAATTCTCTGGTACTTTGGGCAAGTTTTATTTGAAATTTCTCATATTCAAGGGGTTAAATTATTTCCAACATATATTCTTTCCCCTTTACCCCCCACATACCATGAACTATATTATACCCTTTGAAAAATAAACACTTATTTTTTTATATAATGCATAAAATTACAATGTGCGTTTAATAATAAGAACAATTTGTTACCACTGTACATACCTAATTAAATGATCAGCTATAATCCCCCAATTTCTAGAGTGCTAGTCATTCAAATACTTTTAATTGTTTCATAGTTTATTTTTGTTCTCTTTTCACTCTTTTTTGTGAGATGGGGTATTAGACAAAATGCAATACATTACATGACCCAGCAACATACTGCACAACAATTACTTAAAGTAAGGGCACACACTCATTTACAGCTATCCCTAACTTAACACAATCAAGGTAGATAAGATAAACCATTTTTAAGAGGTTTAATATTGATATGCAAAACTCTGCAGATTGCAGATTTTGTTGGCTATGTGTTTTTAAAAAACATATTTTGTATGTAAATATTTTCAAATTCAGGGCATGATGACCTAAATGTCTCTGGGCTGGCAAAATTAATAAAGAATACTGTATTTCCCTGGGAAATGATCTAAAGCCACTTTTTACTCGGAAAACGGGGTGTTTTGCTAAGGGGCGTAAATTGCATTTTAGTATGGGAATGAGATGCACACATTATAAAAGTGCACAATAAAATTAGTAATTTAAAAATCTTACACAACAAATAATTGAACCATTTACACAAATATATGCAAGAAAAATGGTATTGTTACGGTGCAATCAAAAATTGTAACAAAATTCTTCTCCAAAAATCGTATTTTATCAAAAATTTTAAATTTGTATATAAATTTCACAGGAATAAATCATATTAAATATACACAACAATCACTTAGAAATTCAAACTTTTAAATATAATATATAAAGAGCAATTGTTGTTTTTCCATAAAATGGGCTGAACATGAGCGATCCCTGTGCGTATATATAATTGTCTCTCCAATCCCAGCGTAATTCTGTAGAGATTTTCATAATACAGATCTCACAGTTTTTTCTTGCAAACTAAAAGGTGGCAAACATTTCTCAAAACACTCAAAATACTAAATACCCTTATAGTAAAACACATGTATATGAAAATATAGGCAATTGTAAGATGATACATGCAGAAAGCAGCGTAATGTGATTTATATTGGCTGCAGGATTTACTTTTTAAAGTGCCCCCCTATTCACTACTAATTTTGCTCTACTGAAAAAAGTGTCCCATTCTAGCTTTCTCATCCAATAGTACAACTAGACATGGTTTTGGGTTCAAATAAAAAAAAATATTAATTTTGCTCTAGTTTTGCATTAATTTGAAAATGCAAAGCAAGCAGTCCCTCTAATAAATAAATTAAAGATTTCAAATTTACAGCTCTACACTATTTATTAGCGATCCAGAAAGTATATAAGCTTCACTTTAATTATTAACAATCCTAAACCCATTAAAAAAGTAGCTCTAGCTACTACGTTAACTTTATTTAAGCTGCTGTCAGCTTGACCTGAAGATGCTGAACAAAGAATTCCAAAACACTGCGTAGCTGAATATAGGATTAAATGAAAGTTTTGTTTTTTTCATGATGATCAATTACTCTGAAATTAATATTTAGCTGTGCACATGTCTAATTACAACAGTATTTCGCAGAAATAAAAAGAGAGAAGCGCTACAACAGTATTTCCTCTACTCCTGCTTTGAATATAATGAACTCTTACCAGCTGCTTGACAGACTAAATTGCCCCTTTAGCTTGTGCTTCCTATATTGAAAACATATGAATTATTTTTTAAAACATTCAAAAATATGCAGACATATAAAGTATTTTACTGGGGAACATTCACAACGAGTATAGTATTGTACAGAATTCCAAATGATTGTTAGCGGAGTAGCATTTTATCTATTAGTAAAACTGCTCTATTACAATATGATTGAAGGCCGAAGACCATCAAGCTGAATTTTACTCACAAGGTTTAAAAATAACTGTACACACAGTACTGTAATGTTTAATGAATTAAGAAACTAATTAAATGCTTATCTTAGGTAGGGACAGAAATACGAAAGCCAGCAATAAAATATACATTCTATAAAAATGAATAGCTAGAAGAAAAAAAGATTGATGGGACTATGGTGCATTTTTTCTTATTTAGCACATTTCTTTTTCTTTTCCTGGAATTTTCATTTATTTTGTATGGAATCTGTATTTTATATACAAATATTTTTTTTTTTAACACTGAAGCACTCAAATAACTTATTTATGTTACGTTCAAGGCACCTTGGATATGAAAGTTTTCTATATTTGTTTGTATTACTAAATTGAAAGATGAAATTGAGATATAAGTTCCATTTGTTGAACTACTCTCCCTGACGCCAATTGCAGTTACCTTCCAATCTTTGTATGAGCCACGGATTATGCTTAGATGCATTAAAATTTAGAGTGTGTTCAATAGAGATTGATTCTTTCATAAATCAAAGTTATACTGAATGACTTACTGATATTGTAATTCATTTTAATACATCTTCATTTTCTTGTGATTTAACAAGTCAGTTACGGTACAGCTTTACCCATAGTCTCTTCTCACACGCTATGAACAAATATACAGCCTTCCCTAGTATTCATGGCTTTTAAATGCTGTGCCATTTGAAAGAAACACTCAGTCATCTTAAACACCATCTAAATTATTATTGCCTGTGGATGTTTCTACTATTACAGTAATGATTGCTAATTCACTAATATAATGAGCAAGGACAATATACTTCCAAGCAGGCACTGTGCAACCCTTTACATTTAAACAAAATGATTATCTGCATTTACCTGCTTGAAATTCCTCTAAGTGGTTTTGTGTATGCAGTGGATAAATGCGCAGGAACAAAGATAAAATACATAATTTGTTTTGCTTTAACATGGATACTTCTTATTTCACAGCATCTAAAGGGCAAATATAAATCACTAAGTAATAAATGCTGAATTATTCAGTTTTTTTAACTTTAACACATTAAGAATACAACACACATTGATCGCAATCATTTTATGAATGAATTAGCAGTGTATATGCATATCAAACAATAGGTATAATTTTCCTAAAATAAAAACAATGTTTAAATGATTTGGGAAAATATTACATTCACAATACAAGCTAAGAATTACGAAGATACTTTATATTTTATGTATATTGTGAAAAAAAATATGTAAACATTCACTGTAAAAATTTGTAACCGATAGTGTACTTGACAATTTTGGCTATTTAGCAGTAATAAGGCAAGTGTGATGTACTTTAATAAATAGACATATCATTTGCATACTAAGAAAGAGCTATTGATAATAAATAGTATTAAATACATTTTCATTTTCAGCAAGGAATTTCTAAGAGGGAATGCTAAAGAAGGAGAAAAATAAAATGGTGCAAATCTGTATTATTATGATTTTTTCCAGGAGCCAGTTGAAGCTCCTGTGAGCATAAAATAAAATAAATAATGACTGTTAATAATTTTTTTTTCCCGGTGAAATAAGTATTAAAGGGACATGATTCAGAGAGAGCATGCAATTTTAATCAACTTTACAATGTACTTATGCTATCAAATTGACTTCATTTTCCTGGTATCTTTTGTTGAAAAGCAAGGATATAAGCTCAGGAGCAGCAGTTTTACAAGAATTGTATAGTTTGTGATCTTAACTGTTCCTTCTCTCCATTGTATTGCTTCCTATGTTATTGCTATTTTCTGCAAACAGTTTGGGTTAATGCAGTGCAGTGGAAAATAAAGGGCATTGGGTCCTTTAAATATATTGAAATGGTCAGTTCTGTTTTACAATCTTGTTGTACAACATTAATTAAAAAAAAGTGATTACATTTAATAATGTAGTTGGCATTTGTGTAGCTCTGTGTCTAATGTATAACAATACACAAACATGACAGTCTTTAATGATCAAATTTTGAATAATTGGACTGTCCTTTCATTATGCATTTGTTGATGATGCAATTTTCTTGCATTTAATGATCCTTTAAATGGTGCTGTAAGAAAGAAAAAAGCTAATAAAGCTAATATCTGTAAAAAAGATAAAACCGTCTTCCTTGGAGAGTGGATAAAACTAGGGTGAAAATGTCCTGCCTTTCAGAGCATAGATCTTCACCCTTAAATAATGAGTAAGAGTTTAGAATCTATTGCATGAACTAATTTGAGCAAATCAAAGTTACAGTGTACAGACCATTGTTTTTCATGGTAAGATTGAGCCACACCCTTGCATTGGCTCCCTCGTTATATACAATTTCTCTGCTTCCTTTAACACATCAATAGCTGCCAAGTATAATTTACCAATGAACAGCAAGTAAAGAAAGATAAAATATTAGTAGGAAATCAAGATTTAATAGACCAGTAAATACAGTAGATTTGCATAATCAACAACTGCATGATAAAAAGACAATGCAATATCACTTAGGGCTTCATTTATGAAGCAGCAGATGCTGCTTCAGCGTCCCATCATTTCAGGCTAGCCTGTAACTGAAGTTAAGAAGCAGTAATCATAAGACCACTGCTCCTTAACCTGTCCAACACCTTTTAGGTAGTGGATTGAAATCATCCTGATCCGATACTATCAGGATGATTGACAGCCCCTGCTATTGGCTCATTGTCCACCAGTGAGCAGGGGGGGCATTGCACAAAGTATGCTGTTGACATTTAGTGATGCCGATCGGACATATTTTGCTATAGCGAATTATGCCCGCTCTACATTTAATAAATTTACCCCTATGTCTGAACTTTAGATGAGTAGTAGATTTTTTTCTGACAAATTCTAAAGCTATGTCTATTTCCACTCCCCCTATATCATGTGACAGCCCTCAGCCAATCCCAAATGCATAAACGTATATTCTGTGAATTCTTGCACATGCTCAGAAGGAGCTGGTGACTCAATGAGTGTAAATATAAAAAGACTGCACATTTTGTTAGTGGAAGTAAATTGGAAAGTTGTTTAAAATTGCCTGCTCTAGGCATGCTCTAGGGGAGAGTGTTGGGAGGAGCACAAGCGTAAGGACATGGAACGCTTGTTCTCTGGCTCCTCACAAGAGCTGTTGGCAGAGACTTTGTGCTAAAACCCTGGTTCCTGGGTGGCTCTTATAGCAAATAATTTCTTGCTCCCAGCACTCCAGCAGTGCTAATCGAACGCACTGAGCTGTAATAAGCAGCAAATATACGGACTGAATAAGCCTGTTCGTACTTATGTTAAATGTGGAGAAGTCACATCTCTCATAACACACAAAACTTTTTTTCATGTCTTCACACAAGAGTCACGAGAAGCTGAATAAAGGAAGGCTCCTCGTATTGGCCTTTGTGTTTGCTCGCACTTCAGCCTTACTCCCCCCCTCCCACCGGGGCTGTGCGAGGGGGAGAGGAATGGTGTTTTTTTTTGCAAGATATCCGGGTAGCCAGTGAAGTATCTGGGACACGAATCCTGTGAGACGTAGCTGTGATTTACCAGTGGGTGTTTTTCCCCTGCATGACTTGGCTGAACGGGACCTATTCTGGGGGTCCCTTGGTGCTGCCTGCCCTGACTTGGGGAGCTTGCTGGCCTCGACTGCTCTGTCCCGGATCCCACACGTGTTCAGAGGTGGGCGGTCCCTTTCATTTCAGGCGGATGGATCGAGAGAGTGGCTTGTTGGAATAGACTGGTTGCCGTTGAGGGTCTCCGTGGCTGTGGGACTTCTTCCCATCTTGGACGAGTGATTGCTTCCCGACACCAGAAAGGGCTCAATATATTTACTTGCTCCCCCCCACCAGTGCTGCGTGGGGGAGCTCCGGAGCTGAATCGGAACCTGTTCTAGGATGGTGCCGGCTGTCAGGGTTTGAAAGACCCCACAAAACCGGGTCAGGTACTTTTTTTTTTTTTTTTTTTTTTTTTTTTTTTTTACAAAGGGCCTCAATTGATCTTAACAACCGGATTGCAACTTTAATCTTCTTCTCGGGCTGAAGCTCTTCTGAATCAGGAGGATTTAAGACGACTTTTCAAAAGAGAACTTTGATGTTTGTTTTTTATGGGGCCTAAATTTACTTGAAAACTTGCTAGAAAAACTGGTTTCCCCTAAAAAGTTAAGAGTTTTCCTACATTAGGTATTGGTGGGCATAGGAGATATGGATTAAAAGCCCATTATATCCATATAGATTATAGCAGTGAATATTAGATAAAGTTAATAATAGCTCTCCTAGTAAATCTAAGGTTTTTTTTATTCAAAATAAGACTATACGAATAGGGGTTAACCAAATTTTCCTTTAAAAAAAAAAAAAAAAAAAGGAGAGGGAAGGAGAAGGAGGGAAAAAGATAAAAAAAAATGATTACCTAAAGCTAATAGAAAACATAAAAGTGTGATTATGAATTTTGGTTAATTTTTTATATTTTGTAGAATCCCAAGACGATCTACTAATATGTGAATGTGCATTTAATGATTAAGAAATTGTATAGGCGGATTTTTGCTGGGATATACATAAAAATTAGCTCACCTTATATAAAGGGTAAAATCCATCATTATATAGAATCAATCTCCTATAAATGCTGGATCATATTTAAGAGGTTAAATAAATTACCTTATGGGTGAGATAGTTGGTTAATGGTAATCCTTTTGTAAAATTTAAGACCCTATGGGGGTGGAAAATTAGTTAATTTTGAATTATCAAATGTGAATGTGTATTTTGTGATTAAGAAATTGTATAAGTTGATTTTCGCTGGGTTGTACATAAAAACTATTCCACCCTATTTAAAGGGTAAAATCCTGCATTAAATAGAATCAATCTCCTTCAAATGTTAGATCATATTTAAAGGGTTAAATAAATTATCTTATAAGCTCTCCTAGTATAATGGGTGAGATAGATGGTTATTGGTAATCCTCTTGTAAAATTCCAGAACCCCTGAGGGGGTGGAAAAGCGAGTTTAATCTGAATTACCATACAATTAGTTATTGCATTAATAGTATATGATTATATTGTGTGATTAAAAAATCATTGGCCTTTAACATCATTATAAATATGATGTTAAAGGCTAGGAGATGTGTAACACAGCAAAGTTAAACTGAGTGCACTCCAGAGGCCCTAAATAATTGAGGATAAAGGGAAAGAGGGGAAACAAGAGTAAGTACACCTATTGAAACTAGATAAAAAGATACCCCTATACATGGGTGGGGCATAACAACGTACTGAATTCATTTTCATAAGGGAACTGACATTTCTAATCTGCCAACTTCTTTGAGGTGTAAGCATCTGATTTCACTAAATAATTTATTTTTTTTGCACCCCCTTCCCTTCTCTTTCTTCCCTTTTTTTTTTTTCTTCCTTCTTTTCTCCTTGGGGAGCACACTAGGGGGGCTTCCAATTTCCAGTCTCTCCCCCCCTACCCGGTCCTTTCAGGACCTTCCTCACGTCAATACACACCTCACTCCTTAATATTAAGGCACGGACATATGGACAAATTTATCACTGCACAAGTCAGAACTCCCCCTTCAGTCATGGCAGCAAGGCAGAGAGAGAAAAAAAATAAGAAGACACAAGAAACATCAGCAGAAATACACTCTAGCAGTATTACTTCACAGATAAATAAAAAAATTGACATACAAGCATTAGTTGCAAAAATAACTGAAGCCTTATCTGCCA
The DNA here is from genome assembly GCF_027579735.1 of Bombina bombina. Classification (NCBI taxonomy): domain Eukaryota; kingdom Metazoa; phylum Chordata; class Amphibia; order Anura; family Bombinatoridae; genus Bombina; species Bombina bombina. The sequence continues at coordinate 760,246,393 of NC_069503.1, forward strand.
AGTTTGAAATATTGACAGATGAGATAAAACATGATATTAATTCTTTAACTACAGAAATACGTCAATTTTCTAACAGGATTACTGAAGCAGAACAGAGAATATCTGATTTAGAAGACACTATAGTGAACCATAACACTAAGCTAGAAGATATAAACGCTAAAATTATAAAAACACAGTTGAAGTTAGAAGATTTAAAAAACGGGCGAGAAGGAACAACATAAGAATAATAGGAGTTCCTGAAGATAATCAATATGAAGATCTAAATAAACTAGTTACAGTAACAATTTCACACTTACTACAAATGCCCCAAACACACCCGTGAATTGTAATTGAAAAAGTTCACAGATTAGGATGGCAAAAACTGGAAAAAGGGAAAGCTAGGCCTAGACCTATTATTGCTACAATATTAAATTATCAAGACAAACTCACTTTATTACAACATTTTAGAAAAAAACAACCCATTTTCTTAGGAAATGTTAAAATAATGCTTTTCAAGGATTTCTCGGCCAAAACCTCAGCCAAGAGAAGAGAACTAGCACCAATATGCACCAGATTGATAAATCAAGGACATCAAGCCACCTTAATATACCCAGCCAAACTGAAAATAACAATAGATAATACTCAATTTTTTGAAACAGCTAGAGATGCCGAAAAATATATAGCACAGATAGCACCCCCAATCTAGGGAAAAGGGTTCATTTAATTGATGATAAAATTTAATTTTAAAGATGGATTCTCCTATTTGGCTTCTAATGTATGGTCATTCTGTATACAGGGGTGGTGCCTCGGCCAGGGTAGGAATGGCTAACGGGGCAGCAGGAAAGGGTCGGGGCAACTGGGGTTACATACTAGAACATCTGGTGGATATGGTTGGATCGAGGGCTGGGGGGGAGGGGGGGCGTGGGACGGGAGGTGTCTTTCTTTTTTTTTTCTCTCTTTTTTTTTTCTTTCTTTCTTTTTTTTTGTTTTTTTGTTTGTGTGCGAGTTTTGTTTTTGTTATTTTTACTTATTTGTCTTAAATAACAGAGATAGAGAACGACTGTAAAATGGTCTCCTGGAATATAGGAGGGCTAACATCCCCTATAAAAAGAAACACAATTATATCCCATCTAAAAAAGATGAATACAGATGTTGCCTTCCTCCAGGAAACCCACATCAAATTAGATGAAGTAAAAAACTTAAAAAATCCTGGGTCGGGGGGGGCGGAGCTAACAGCAGAAGAAACAGGACGCACAACTCAGGAGCTCCTGCTAATTTTACAAACTTTAAGCTTTATGTAGTGTATAACTTGCACTTTTAAACTTCGTTCTTGTTTTACACTTCTCTAAGAAGGAAAGCCTTAAACATCAGCCGTATCACAAGCATAGAGACATACTGTCTCGCATAACCACGAGGCAGAAGTGACTACTACACGACTAAAAATGGCAGAATTCTCTGTTCAGTTACAAACATTACTTGATATATTCGAGGAGAAGATGGATCGCTGCTTTTATGACCTGCTGTCTGTTGTGAGAAATCAACGCGGGGAAGAGGCTACATTAACACCCAAAATGGCGGCTCCCCAAAATCTCATTAAGGAAGACGAGACCCCTCGCTCTTGCCTTAGATTAACATCACCGGCGATGGAAATCCTGCAACCTTGCTTGGAGTCCACTCCGCATGATATCCCGCTAAACACTGGAGTAAGCCTTGCAGAGATTAGGAGCTACGTTCTACCGGCTTCAACTAGAATAGAGGACAGTTTTAAGAACGAAACTCTGCAGCTAGCCAGCGCCTTACTACTCACAAGTGGTTCACAGCCTCACACAGGGAGCGGGAGCTTCAGTTCAGCTTCGGATGTCACAGAGGCTGAGATTGACACCGCTCCACAGAAGCTGCTCACCACGGTTGCAACTATAAAGGAACCCAGTCATGCAGACCTGAAATCTCTCAACAGACCGAACTTTACATTCTCGGATACCCTTATCTTCAGCCCAGCACAACCCCCGGGGGTTTTTAAACGCATAGCCATTGTCATGTCTAGCCTACAGACGGATCAGAACCTGGCTACAGCTCCCCTTGGCAGAAGGTTTCAGACCCTTCACCTCCTTTGGAGCGAGCAAGATCTCCCCGACGCATCTCCACTCCTTCTGGACATTAAGGTGCAATCGCTACAACCTACTCCATACATCATTAGCAGCACAGGACTGAGAAGAGGAGTAGGTTGAGGCCCTGGTAATAATCGGCAAAGCTCCATACTCCTGTAGTTTAAATCTTTGACAGCCCTAGTTCAACACAAATTTAACAGTTTCTATTCTAAGACATTTTTTTTAACTGGACTTTTGTGATACCGGTCCAGGTATGTGGAGTGCGGCACTTATCCTTATAACATACCTATTGCAATTTCGTGAAAAATCATCTAATTTGTGTCCCTTACTTAGCAGAGTGGATGGGTTTATGTGAAAAATTTAAGCTGAGTATTATTTACCATGTTGCTTAACCTATAGAAATTTAGCTGCTTATCCTCCTATTAATTTTTATATTATAGTGCTGTTGTTTATATTAGACTACCTAAATACATGAGGCAGGAGTGCTTATTCATATACCCTCAGTGTATTACCTCATTGACCATGTAGCAATTAGCTTTTTAGGTTATATAGTTGTTACCTGTTTATAGCTACCTATGTTTTTGAGTTAAAGGATATTTCATATGTAACTCCCTTATAGTAAGATGTACACGCCTACCATACCATTAGGGGGTATTTCTTGTCCATATAACTTGTTAGCATATTCTATATTCTACAATAGACACTCTCTCTCCCCTTTGCAAGAGGGAGAACACCTATATTCCTCACAAATACTAGATGATAGAGGGACTCATAGACTAGGCTACAATACTACCACTGATTACCTTGTTGCAACAACGTTATTACTACCCTACATCTCCGTAACACCCTCCCCATCTCCCTATAGTTAGTATTTCTCCATCCTAGGGATAAACTTAAAAAGTGACACACTAGATTGGATTACATGAGCACACAGTACGTGCTTGTTGGCCTTTGCTCATATGTTATCCACACTATTTGGTGCTACAACTTAGCCATAACCCTTTATTTAAGCATTACACGGATTGTAAATAACAAACCATTCCTCGGCTTCTATATTGGTCACATATCCCAAGAAATATAACCTATATTCTCCACACCTACCCACAAGCTTAAAAACTAGAGCAGAGGTTTAATTACCTATACTTTACTTTATGTTGGACACGATATTATTGAACCTCATCACTATTTAGCTACTAGACTCAGGTTTCATGGTTCTCTATCTGCATACAACCCCTCTTTACAGTGTCACCTATATTATATGTAATGGTGTAAGAAGTTGGGCTTTTGATCAAACAACATTACTATAGGACCCTTATAAGTTTCCTATCGCCTCAAGTCCTTAAGATATCAATGCTCTCCCTACATTTACTATAGCCCGCCCCCCCTAAATTCCCCCCCCAAACTAAAAGTGGCTCTCGCCCACTGATCCTCCCCCCCCTTAAACCATACCACTACCAATGTCTAACGATAAGTATCTTAGCTATATTATATTATTGAACCTATAGGTTCTCTCAATTAAGAGATGTCTAACTCACCATATTCCTCAACTCTTCTACACACTATATGCCTCATCATTAGGATCCCAGAATATGTATACTTAATCTATTTTCTACCTAGTCCTATATAGTAGTGGTTGGTCCATGAAAAAAAAAGAGGTCATCCCTACTCCAGCACAGGTTAATTTTCATAGGCCTAGATTTGGAGTTTGGCGGTAGCCATGAAAACCAGCGTTAGAGGCTCCTAACGCTGGTTTTAGGCTACCTCCGGTATTTGGAGTCACTCAAAAAAGGGTCTAACGCTCACTTTTCAGCCGCAACTTTTCCATACAGCAGATCCCCTTACGTCAATTGCGTATCCTATCTTTTCAATGGGATTTTTCTAACTCCAGTATTTAGAGTCGTGTCTGAAGTGAGCGTTAGAATTCTAACGACAAAACTCCAGCCGCAGAAAAAATTCAGTAGTTAAGAGCTTTCTGAGCTAACGCTGGTTCATAAAGCTCTTAACTACTGTACTCTAAAGTACACTAACACCCATAAACTACCTATGTACCCCTAAACCGAGGCGCCCCCACATCGCCGCCACTCGATTTAATTTTTTAACCCCTAATCTGCCGACCGCCACCTACGTTATCCTTATGTACCCCTAATCTGCTGCCCCTAACACCGCCGACCCCTATATTATATTTATTAACCCCTAACCTGCCCCCCACAACGTCACAGCCAGCTACCTATTATAATTAACCCCTAATCTGCCGACTGCAAAGAGCCGCCACCTACATTATAGCTATGTACCCCTAATCTGCTGCCCCTAACACCGCCGACCCCTATATTATATTTATTAACCCCTAATCTGCCCCCCACAACGTCGCCTCCACCTGCCTACACTTATTAACCCCTAATCTGCCGGGCGGACCGCACCGCTATCATAATAAAGTTATTAACCCCTAATCCGCCTCACTAACCCTATAATAAATAGTATTAACCCCTAATCTGCCCTCCCTAACATTGCCGACACCTAACTTCAAACATTAACCCCTAATCTGCCGACTGGAGCTAACCGCTATTCTAATAAATGTATTAACCCCTAAAGCTAAGTCTAACCCTAACACTAACACCCCCTAACTTAAATATAATTTAAATCTAACGAAATAAATTAACTCTTATTAAATAAATTATTCCTATTTAAAGCTAAATACTTACCTGTAAAATAAACCCTAATACAGCTACAATATAAATTATAATTATATTATAGCTATTTTAGGATTAATATTTATTTTACAGGTAACTTTGTATTTATTTTAACCAGGTACAATAGCTATTAAATAGTTAAGAACTATTTAATAGCTAAAATAGTTAAAATAATTACAAAATTACCTGTAAAATAAATCCTAACCTAAGTTACAATTAAACCTAACACTATACTATCATTAAATTAATTAAATAAAATACCTACAATTACCTACAATTAAACCTAACACTACACTATCAATACATTAATTAAATACAATACCTAAAAATAACTACAATGAAATAAACTAACTAAAGTACAAAAAATAAAAAAGAACTAAGTTACAAAAAATAAAAAAATATTTACAAACATAAGAAAAATCTTACAACAATTTTAAACTAATTACACCTACTCTAAGCCCCCTAATAAAATAACAAAGCCCCCCAAAATAAAAAATGCCCTACCCTATTCTAAATTACTAAAGTTCAAAGCTCTTTTACCTTACCAGCCCTGAACAGGGCACTTTGCGGGGCATGCCCCAAAGAATTCAGCTCTTTTGCCTGTAAAAAAAAACATACAATACCCCCCCCCAACATTACAACCCACCACCCACATACCCCTAATCTAACCCAAACCCCCCTTAAATAAACCTAACACTAAGCCCCTGAAGATCATCCTACCTTTTCTTCACCATACCAGGTTCACCGATCGATCCTGGCTCCAAAATCTTCATCCAACCCATCCATCCACCGATCCATCATCCGGCGGCTGAAGAGGTCCAGAAGAGGCTCCAAAGTCTTCATCCTATCCGGGAAGAAGAGTAGATCCGGACCGGCAACCATCATCTTCCAAGCGGCATCTTCTATCTTCATCCGATGAGGACCGGCTCCATCCTGAAGACCTCCACCGTGGACCCATCTTCATCCGGCAACGTCCAACTGAAGAATGACGGTTCCTTTAAGGGACGTCATCCAAGATGGCGTCCCTCGAATTCCGATTGGCTGAAGGTAGGAATATTCTGATTGGCTGATGAAATCAGCCAATCATAATCAAGATCAATCCGATTGGCTGATCCAATCAGCCAATCAGATTGAGCTCGCATTCTATTGGCTGATCAGAAACAGCCAATAGAATGCAAGCTCAATCTGATTGGCTGATTGGAACAGCCAATCGGATTGAACTTGATTCTGATTGGCTGATTCCATCAGCCAATCAGAATATTCCTACCTTAATGCCGATTGGCTGATAGAATCCTATCAGCCAATCGGAATTCGAGGGACACCATCTTGGATGACGTCCCTTAAAGGAACCGTCATTCTTCAGTTAGACGTCGCCGGATGAAGATGGGTCCGCGGTGGAGGTCGTCAGGATAGAGCCGGTCCTCATCGGATGAAGATAGAAGATGCCGCTTGGAAAATGATGGTTGCCGGTCCGGATCTACTCTTCTTCCCGGATAGGATGAAGACTTTGGAGCATCTTCTGGACCTCTTCAGCCGCCGGATGATGGATCGCCAGCCCCCGCTTGGGTTGGATGAAGATTTTGGAGCCAGGACCGATCGGTGAACCTGGTATGGTGAAGAAAAGGTAGGATGATCTTCAGGGGCTTAGTGTTAGGTTTATTTAAGGGGGGTTTGGGTTAGATTAGGGGTATGTGGGTGGTGGGTTGTAATGTTGGGGGGGGGTATTGTATGTTTTTTTTTACAGGCAAAAGAGCTGAATTCTTTGGGGCATGCCCCGCAAAGGGCCCTATTCAGGGCTGGTAAGGTAAAAGAGCTTTGAACTTTAGTAATTTAGAATAGGGTAGGGCATTTTTTATTTTGGGGGGCTTTGTTATTTTATTAGGGGGCTTAGAGTAGGTGTAATTAGTTTAAAATTGTTGTAAGATTTTCCTTATGTTTGTAAATATTTTTTTATTTTTTGTAACTAGTTCTTTTTTATTTTTTGTACTTTAGTTAGTTTATTTCATTGTAGTTATTTGTAGATATTGTATTTAATTAATGTATTGATAGTGTAGTGTTAGGTTTAATTGTAGGTAATTGTAGATATTTTATTTAATTAATTTAATGATAGTGTAGTGTTAGGTTTAATTGTAACTTAGGTTAGGATTTATTTTACAGGTAATTTTGTTATTATTTTAACTAGGTAACTATTAAATAGTTATTAACTATTTAATAGCTATTGTACCTGGTTAAAATAATTACAAAGTTACCTGTAAAATAAATATTTATCCTAAAATAGCTATAATATAATTATAATTTATAGTGTAGCTATATTAGGATTTATTTTACAGATAAGTATTTAGCTTTAAATAGGAATAATTTATTTAATAAGAGATAATTAATTTTGTTAGATTAAAATTATATTTAATTTAGGGGGGTGTTAGTGTTAGGGTTAGACTTAGCTTTAGGGGTTAATACATTTATTAGAATAGCGGTGAGCACCAGTCGGCAGATTAGGGGTTAATAATTGAAGTTAGGTGTCGGAGATGTTAGGGAGGGCAGATTAGGGGTTAATACTATTTATTATAGGGTTAGTGAGGCGGATTAGGGGTTAATAACTTTATTATAGTAGCGCTCAGGTCAGGTCGGCAGATTAGGGGTTAATAAGTGTAGGCAGGTGGAGACGACATTGTGGGGGGCAGATTAGGGGTTAATAAATATAATATAGGGGTTGGCGGTGTTAGCGGCAGCAGATTAGGGGTACATAGGGATAATGTAAGTAGCGGCGGTTTACGGAGCGGCAGATTAGGGGTTAATAATAATATGCAGGGGTCAGCGATAGCGGGGGTGGCAGATTAGGGGTTAATAAGTGTAAGGTTAGGGGTGTTTAGACTCGGGGTACATGTTAGAGTGTTAGGTGCAGACGTAGGAAGTTTTTCCCCATAGCAAACAATGGGAGCTGGTACGCAGCTGAACGCAGCTTTTTTGCAGGTGTTAGGTTTTTTTTCAGCTCAAACAGCCCCATTGTTTCCTATGGGGGAATCGTGCACGAGCACGTTTTTGAGGCTGGCCGTGTCCGTAAGCAACTCTGGTATCGAGAGTTGCATTTGCGTTAAATATGCTCTATGCTCCTTTTTTGGAGCCTAACGCTGACATTATATGAACTCTCAATACCAGAGTTATTTTAAAGGTGCGGCCAGAAAAAAGCCAGCGTTAGCTACGCGGGTCCTTACCGACAAAACTCTAAATCTAGCCGATAGTTTTCCAAACCTATTTGTCATTATCTACCGTAAGTATTTGAATTGCAAAATTTTTGTTCCCTGTACTAAGCTCTGACACTGCTGTGTATTCTGTATTCTCCCTGTGTGGTTGGATTACTGTTATCTTTTGCTTCAACCTCAATAAAAAAATATTTTTCAAAAAAAAAAAAAATCCTGGGTCCAGGAAGTTATTGCTTCACCGCCGCTGGGAAGAAAAAGAGGGGTAGCAATTTTACTAGGGAAAACAATAAAGGCGGTATCTACAGTTCTTGAAATGGATCCAGGTGGGAGATTTCTTTTAGTGAGGATTAAAATTGCTAACACCACATATACACTTTGTAACATATATGCACCAAATATTATTAATTATCGCCTAGATTTAGAGTTCTGCGTTAGCCTTCAAAACCAGCATTAAGGGCTCCTAACGCTGCTTTTTACCACCCGCTGGTATTTAGAGTCAGTCAGGAAAGGGTCTAACGCTCACTTTCCAGCCGCGACTTTTCCATACCGCAGATCCCCTTACGCCAATTGAGTATCCTATCTTTTCAATGGGATCTGCCTAACGCTGGTATTTAGAGTCTTGGCTGAAGTGAGCATTAGAACTCTAACGACAAAACTCCAGCCGCAGAAAAAAGTCAGGAGTTAAGAGCTTTATGGGCTAACGCCGGTTCTTAAAGCTCTAAACTACTGTGCTCTAAAGTACACTAACACCCATAAACTACCTATGTACCCCTAATCTGAGGTCCCCCCACATCGCTGCCACTATAATAAATTTTTTTAACCCCTAACCTGCCGACCGCACACAGCCGCCACCTACATTATCCCTACGAACCTCTAATCTGCTGCCCCTAACATCGCCGACACCTATATTATATTTATTAACCCCTAATCTGCCCCCCCCAACGTCGCCGCTACCTTACCTACACTTATTAACCCCTAATCTGCCGACCGGACCTCGCCGCCACTATAATAAATGTATTAACCCCTAAAACTAAGTCTAACCCTAACACTAACACCCCCCTAAGTTAAATATAATTTTTATCTAATGAAATAAATTAAGGATTTATATTTATTTTACAGGCAACTTTGTATTTATTTTAACTAGGTACAATAGCTATTAAATAGTTAATGACTATTTAATAGCTACCTAGTTAAAATAATTACAAAATTACTTGTAAAATAAATCCTAACCTAAGTTACAATTAAACCAACACTACACTATCAATAAATAAATTATCTAAACTACCTACAATTACCTACAATTAAATCAACTAATCTAAATTACAAAAAAAAACCCCACTAAATTAAAAAAAAAAAGAGGACACAAATTTTAAACAAATTACACCTACTCTAAGCCCCCTAAAAAAATAACAAAGCCCCCCAAAATAAAAAAATGCCCTACCCTATTCTAAAATAAAAAGATAACAGCTCTATTACCTTACCAGCCCTTAAAAGGGCCTTTTGCGGGGCATGCCCCAAAGAAAACAGCTCTTTTGCCTGTAAAAAAAACATACAATACCCCCCCCAACATTACAACCCACCACCCACATACCCCTAATCTAACCCACCCAAACCCCCCTTAAAAAACCTAACACTAAACCCCTGAAGATCTTCCTACCTTATCTTCACCCAGCCGGGTATCACCGATCCGTCCAGAAGAGGGTCCGAAGTCTTCATCCTATCCGGGCGGAAGAGCTCCTCCAGAGGGTCCGAAGTCTTCATCCTATCCGGGAAGAAGAGGACATCCGGAGCAGCAGACATCTTCATCCAGGCGGCATCTTCTATCTTCTTCCATCCGGCGCGGAGCAGGACCATCTTGAAGCAGCCGACGCGGAGCCATCCTTCTTCAACGACAGACTAACAACGAATGAAGGTTCCTTTAAATGACGTCATCCAAGATGGCGTCCCTCGAATTCCGATTGGCTGATAAGATTTTATCAGCCAATCGGAATTAAGGTAGGAAAAATCTGATTGGCTGATTGAATCAGCCAATCAGATTCAAGTTCAATCCGATTGGCTGATTGGATCAGCCAATCAGATTGAGCTTGCATTCTATTGGCTGATCGGAACAGCCAATAGAATGCGAGCTCAATCTTATTGGCTGATCCAATCAGCCAATCGGATTGAACTTGAATCTGATTGGCTGATTCAATCCTATCAGACAGCCAATCGGAATTCGAGGGATGCCATCTTGGATGTCGTCATTTAAAGGAACCTTCATTCGTCGTTAGTCCGTCGGTGAAGAAGGCTGCTTCAAGATGGTCCCGCTCCGCGCCGGATGGAAGAAGATAGAAGATGCCGCCTGGATGAAGATGTCTGCCGATCGGGATGTCCTCTTCTGCCCGGATAGGATGAAGACTTTGGACCCTCTGGAGGAGCTCTTCTGCTCGTATAGGATGAAGACTTCGGACCCTCTTCTGGACGGATCGGTGATACCCGGCTGGGTGAAGATAAGGTAGGAAGATCTTCAGGGGCTTAGTGTTAGGTTTTTTAGGGGGGTTTGGGTGGGCTAGATTAGGGGTATGTGGGTGGTGGATTGTAATGTTGGGGGGGTATTGTATGTTTTTTTTACAGGCAAAAGAGCTGTTTTTTTTGGGGCATGCCCCGCAAAAGGCCCTTTTAAGGGCTGGTAAGGTAATAGAGCTGTTAACTTTTTATTTTAGAATAGGGTAGGGCATTTTTTTATTTTGGGGGTTTTGTTATTTTTTTAGGGGGCTTAGAGTAGGTGTAATTAGTTTAAAATTCTTGTAATCTTTTTTTATTTTTTGTAATTTAGTGTTTGTTTTTTTGTAATTTAGTTTAGTTGATTTAATTGTAGGTAGTTTAGTTAATTTATTTATTGATAGTGTAGTGTTGGTTTAATTGTAACTTAGGTTAGGATTTATTTTACAGGTAATTTTGTAATTAATTTAACTAGGTAGCTATTAAATAGTTATTAACTATTTAATAGCTATTGTATCTAGTTAAAATAAATACAAAGTTGCCTGTAAAATAAATATAAATCCTAAAATAGCTACAGTATAATTATTTGTTATATTGTAGTTATATTAGGGTTTATTTTACAGGTAAGTATTTAGCTTTAAATAAAATTAATTTATTTAATAAGAGTTAATTTATTTTGTTAGATAAAAATTATATTTAACTTAGGGGGTGTTAGTGTTAGGGTTAGACTTAGCTTTAGGGGTTAATACATTTATTATAGTTGCGGCGAGGTCCGGTCGGCAGATTAGGGGTTAATAAGTGTAGGTAAGGTAGCGGCGACGTTGGGGGGGCAGATAAGGGGTTCATAGGGATAGCGTAGGTTGCGGCGGTGTCCGGAGCGGCAGATTAGGGGTTAATAATATAATGCAGGGGTCAGCAATAGCGGGGGCGGCAGATTAGGGGTTAATAATTATAATGTAGGTGTCGGCGACGTTGGGGGAAGCAGATTAGGGGTTCATAGGGATAGTGTAGGTTGCGGCGGTGTCCGGAGCTGCAGATTAGGGGTTAATAATATAATGCAGGGGTCAGCAATAGCTGGGGCGGCAGATTAGGGGTTAATAAGTGTAAGGTTAGGGGTGTTTAGACTCGGGGTACATGTTAGGTTGTTAGGTGCAGACTTAGGAAGTGTTTCCCCATAGGAAACAATGGGGCTGCGTTAGGAGCTGAACGCTGCTTTTTTGCATGTGTTAGGTTTTTTTTCAGCTCAAACTGCCCCATTGTTTCCTATAGGGATATCGTGCACAAGCACGTTTTTGAAGCTGGCCGCGTCAGTAAGCAACGCTGGTATTTAGAGTTGAAGTGGCGGTAAATTATGCTCTACATTCTCTTTTTGGAGCCTAACGCAGCCCTTCAGAGAACTCTAAATACCAGCGGTATTTAAAAGGTGCGGGGGGAAAAAAACATGCGTAGCTAACGCACCCCTTTGGCCGCAAAACTCTAAATCTAGCCGAATAACTTTTCCCTATCTTCCCACAGCACTAATACATATTAAAATTACAAAACACTATATAAGAAATATACACTTAGATTTAGAGTTCTGCGTTAGCCTTAAAAGCAGCGTTAAGGGGTCATAATGCTGCTTTTTAACGCCCGGTGGTATTACGAGTTTGGCAGGTACAGGTGTACCGCTCACTTTTCTTCCGCGACTTTTGGCTACCGCAAATCCCCTTACGTCAATTGCGTATCCTATCTTTTCTATGGGATTTGCCTAACTCCGGTATTACGAGTCTTGGAAGAAGTGAGTGGTACAGCCTCTACCGCCAAGACTCCTACCGCCTAAAGAAGTCAGTAGTTAAGAGTTTTATGGGCTAACGCCTAAAAAAGTGAGTAGTTAAGAGTTTTATGGGCTAACGCCGGAACATAACGCTCTTAACTACAGTTCTACAAAGTACACTAACACCCATAAACTACCTATAAACCCCTAAACCGAGGCCCCCCCACATTGCATACACTAAAATAAAATTATTTAACCCCTAATATGCCAACCGGACACCGCCGCCACCTACATTATACCTATGAACCCCTAATCTGCCGCCCCTAACATTGCCAACACCTAATTTATATTTATTAACCCCTAATCTGCCGCCCCCAACGTCGCAGACACCTACCTACACTTATTAACCCCTAATCTGCCGACCGGACATCGCCACCACTATAATAAATGTATTAACCCCTAAACCGCTGCACTCCCGCCTTGCAAACACTATAATAATTTTATTAACCCCTAATCTGCTGTCCCTAACATCGCCGCCACCTACCTACAGTTATTAACCCCTAATCTCCCACCCCCAATGTCGCTGCTACTATAATAAAGTTATTAACTCCTAAACCTAAGTCTAACCCTAACACCCCCCTAAATTAAATATAATTTAAATAAAATGAAATAAAATTACTATAATTAAATAAAGTATTCCTATTTAAAACTAAATACTTACCTATAAAAACAGAATTTATGTTTACCTGATAAATTACTTTCTCCAACGGTGTGTCCGGTCCACGGCGTCATCCTTACTTGTGGGATATTCTCCTCCCCAACAGGAAATGGCAAAGAGCCCAGCAAAGCTGGTCACATGATCCCTCCTAGGCTCCGCCTTCCCCAGTCATTCGACCGACGTAAAGGAGGAATATTTGCATAGGAGAAATCATATGATATCGTGGTGACTGTAGTTAAAGAAAATAAATTATCAGACCTGATTAAAAAAACCAGGGCGGGCCGTGGACCGGACACACCGTTGGAGAAAGTAATTTATCAGGTAAACATAAATTCTGTTTTCTCCAACATAGGTGTGTCCGGTCCACGGCGTCATCCTTACTTGTGGGAACCAATACCAAAGCTTTAGGACACGGATGAAGGGAGGGAGCAAATCAGGTCACCTAGATGGAAGGCACCACGGCTTGCAAAACCTTTCTCCCAAAAATAGCCTCAGAAGAAGCAAAAGTATCAAATTTGTAAAATTTAGTAAAAGTGTGCAGTGAAGACCAAGTCGCTGCCTTACATATCTGATCCACAGAAGCCTCGTTCTTGAAGGCCCATGTGGAAGCCACAGCCCTAGTGGAATGAGCTGTGATTCTTTCAGGAGGCTGCCGTCCGGCAGTCTCGTAAGCCAATCTGATGATGCTTTTTAAGCCAAAAAGAGAGAGAGGTAGAAGTTGCTTTTTGACCTCTCCTTTTACCAGAATAAACAACAAACAAGGAAGATGTTTGTCTAAAATCCTTTGTAGCATCTAAATAGAATTTTAGAGCATGAACTACGTCCAAATTGTGCAACAAACGTTCCTTCTTTGAAACTGGATTCGGACACAAAGAAGGCACAACTATCTCCTGGTTAATGTTTTTGTTAGAAACAACTTTCGGAAGAAAACCAGGTTTAGTACGCAAAACCACCTTATCTGCATGGAACACCAGATAAGGAGGAGAACACTGCAGAGCAGATAATTCTGAAACTCTTCTAGCAGAAGAAATTGCAATCAAAAACAAAACTTTCCAAGATAATAACTTAATATCAACGGAATGTAAGGGTTCAAAAGGAACCCCCTGAAGAACTGAAAGAACTAAATTGAGACTCCAAGGAGGAGTCAAAGGTTTGTAAACAGGCTTGATTCTAACCAGAGCCTGAACAAAGGCTTGAACATCTGGCACAGCTGCCAGCTTTTTGTGAAGTAACACAGACAAGGCAGAAATCTGTCCCTTCAAAGAACTTGCAGATAATCCTTTCTCCAAACCTTCTTGAAGAAAGGATAGAATCTTAGGAATTTTTATCTTGTCCCAAGGGAATCCTTTAGATTCACACCAACAGATATATTTTTTCCATATTTTGTGGTAGATTTTTCTAGTCACAGGCTTTCTGGCCTGAACAAGAGTATCAATGACAGAATCTGAGAACCCTCGCTTTGATAAGATCAAGCGTTCAATCTCCAAGCAGTCAGTTGGAGTGAGACCAGATTCGGATGTTCGAACGGACCTTGAACAAGAAGGTCCCGTCTCAAAGGTAGCTTCCATGGTGGAGCCGATGACATATTCACCAGGTCTGCATACCAAGTCCTGCGTGGCCACGCAGGAGCTATCAAGATCACCAATGCCCTCTCCTGATTGATCCTGGCTACCAGCCTGGGGATGAGAGGAAACGGCGGGAATACATAAGCTAGTTTGAAGGTCCAAGGTGCTACTAGTGCATCTACTAGAGTCGCCTTGGGATCCCTGGATCTGGACCCGTAGCAAGGAACCTTGAAGTTCTGATGAGAGGCCATCAGATCCATGTCTGGAATGCCCCACAACTGAGTGATTTGGGCAAAGATTTCCGGATGGAGTTCCCACTCTCCCGGATGAAATGTCTGACGACTCAGAAAATCCGCTTCCCAATTTTCCACTCCTGGGATGTGGATTGCAGACAAGTGGCAGGAGTGAGTCTCCGCCCATTGAATGATTTTGGTCACTTCTTCCATCGCCAGGGAACTCCTTGTTCCCCCCTGATGGTTGATGTACGCAACAGTCGTCATGTTGTCTGATTGAAACCGTATGAATTTGGCCTTTGCTAGTTGAGGGCAAGCCTTGAGAGCATTGAATATCGCTCTCAGTTCCAGAATATTTATCGGGAGAAGAGATTCTTCCCGAAACCAAAGACCCTGAGCTTTCAGGGGTCCCCAGACCGCGCCCCAGCCCACCAGACTGGCGTCGGTCGTGACAATGACCCACTCTGGTCTGCGGAAGCTCATCCCCTGTGACAGGTTGTCCAGGGACAGCCACCAACGGAGTGAATCTCTGGTCCTCTGATCTACTTGTATCGTCGGAGACAAGTCTGTATAATCCCCATTCCACTGACTGAGCATGCACAGTTGTAATGGTCTTAGATGAATTCGCGCAAAAGGAACTATGTCCATTGCCGCTACCATCAAACCTATTACTTCCATGCACTGCACTATGGAAGGAAGAGGAACAGAATGAAGTATTAGACAAGAGTTTAGAAGTTTTGATTTTCTGGCCTCTGTCAGAAAAATCCTCATTTCTAAGGAGTCTATTATTGTTCCCAAGAAGGGAACCCTTGTTGACGGAGATAGAGCACTTTTTTCTACGTTCACTTTCCACCCGTGAGATCTGAGAAAGGCCAGGACAATGTCCGTGTGAGCCTTTGCTTGTGGAAGGGACGACGCTTGAATCAGAATGTCGTCCAAGTAAGGTACTACTGCAATGCCCCTTGGTCTTAGCACCGCTAGAAGGGACCCTAGTACCTTTGTGAAAATTCTTGGAGCAGTGGCTAATCCGAACGGAAGTGCCACAAACTGGTAATGCTTGTCCAGAAATGCGAACCTTAGGAACCGATGATGTTCCTTGTGGATAGGAATATGTAGATACGCATCCTTTAAATCCACCGTGGTCATGAATTGACCTTCCTGGATGGAAGGAAGAATTGTTCGAATGGTTTCCATTTTGAACGATGGAAC
This sequence comes from Bombina bombina, assembly GCF_027579735.1. Lineage (NCBI taxonomy): Eukaryota > Metazoa > Chordata > Amphibia > Anura > Bombinatoridae > Bombina > Bombina bombina. Next base: position 760,262,326 of record NC_069503.1, read on the forward strand.
CTTGAGAAACTTGTTTAGGATCTTGAGATCTAAGATTGGTCTGAATGTTCCCTCTTTTTTGGGAACTACAAACAGATTGGAGTAGAACCCCATCCCTTGTTCTCCTAATGGAACAGGATGAATCACTCCCATTTTTAACAGGTCTTCTACACAATGTAAGAATGCCTGTTTTTTTATGTGGTCTGAAGACAATTGAGACCTGTGGAACCTCCCCCTTGGGGGAAGCCCCTTGAATTCCAGAAGATAACCTTGGGAGACTATTTCTAGCGCCCAAGGATCCAGAACATCTCTTGCCCAAGCCTGAGTGAAGAGAGAGATTCTGCCCCCCACCAGATCCGGTCCCGGATCGGGGGCCAACATCTCATGCTGTCTTGGTAGCAGTGGCAGGTTTCTTGGCCTGCTTACCTTTGTTCCAGCCTTGCATTGGCCTCCAGGCTGGCTTGGCTTGAGAAGTATTACCCTTTTGCTTAGAGGACGTAGCACTTGGGGCTGGTCCGTTTCTGCAAAAGGGACGAAAATTAGGTTTATTTTTGGCCTTGAAAGACCTATCCTGAGGAAGGGCATGGCCCTTACCCCCAGTGATATCAGAAATAATCTCTTTCAAGTCAGGGCCAAACAGCGTTTTCCCCTTGAAAGGAATGTTAAGCAATTTGTTCTTGGAAGACGCATCCGCTGACCAAGATTTTAGCCAAAGCGCTCTGCGCGCCACAATAGCAAACCCAGATTTTTTCGCCGCTAATCTAGCCAATTGCAAAGTGGCGTCTAGGGTGAAAGAGTTAGCCAATTTGAGAGCATGAATTCTGTCCAAAATCTCCTCATAAGAAGAATCTTTATTGAGCGCCTTTTCTAGTTCATCGAACCAGAAACACGCTGCTGTAGTGACAGGAACAATGCATGAAATTGGTTGTAGAAGGTAACCTTGCTGAACAAACATCTTTTTAAGCAAACCCTCTAATTTTTTATCCATAGGATCTTTGAAAGCACAACTATCTTCTATGGGTATAGTGGTGCGTTTGTTTAGAGTAGAAACCGCCCCCTCGACCTTGGGGACTGTCTGCCATAAGTCCTTTCTGGGGTCGACCATAGGAAACAATTTCTTAAATATAGGGGGAGGGACGAAAGGTATGCCGGGCCTTTCCCATTCTTTGTTTACAATGTCCGCCACCCGCTTGGGTATAGGAAAAGCTTCGGGGGGCCCCGGGACCTCTAGGAACTTGTCCATTTTACATAATTTCTCTGGAATGACCAAATTCTCACAATCATCCAGAGTAGATAACACCTCCTTAAGCAGGGCGCGGAGATGTTCCAATTTAAATTTGAATGTAATTACATCAGGTTCAGCTTGTTGAGAAATTTTCCCTGAATCTGAAATTTCTCCGTCAGACAAAACCTCCCTGGCCCCCTCAGACTGGTGTAGGGGCACTTCAGAACCAATATCATCAGCGTCCTCATGCTCTTCAGTATTTTCTAAAACAGAGCAGTCGCGCTTTCGCTGATAAGTGGGCATTTTGGCTAAAATGTTTTTGATAGAATTATCAAGTAAGGAGTATTGGCGCACTAGATGTACTAGGGGCCTCCTGTGTGGGCAAGACTGGTGTAGACGAAGGAGGGGATGATGCAGTACCATGCTTACTCCCCTCACTTGAGGAATCATCTTGGGCATCATTTTCTCTAAATTTTGTGTCACATAAATCACATCTATTTAAATGAGAAGGAACCTTGGCTTCCCCACATACAGAACACAGTCTATCTGGTAGTTCAGACATGTTAAACAGGCATAAACTTGATAACAAAGTACAAAAAAACGTTTTAAAATAAAACCGTTACTGTCACTTTAAATTTTAAACTGAACACACTTTATTACTGCAAATGTGAAAAAGTATGAAGGAATTGTTCAAAATTCACCAAAATTTCACCACAGTGTCTTAAAGCCTTAAAAGTATTGCACACCAAATTTGAAAGCTTTAACTCTTAAAATAACGGAACCGGAGCCGTTTTTATATTTAACCCCTTTACAGTCCCTGGTATCTGCTTTGCTGAGACCCAACCAAGCCCAAAGGGGAATACGATACCAAATGACGCCTTCAGAAAGTCTTTTCTATGTATCAGAGCTCCTCACACATGCATCTGCATGTCATGCTTCCCAAAAACAAGTGCGCAATAGAGGCGTGAAAATGAGGCTCTGCCTATGATTAGGGAAAACCCCTAGCAAATAAGGTGTCCAATACAGTGCCTGCCGGTTATTTTAGCTAATTCCCAAGAATAAAATAATTCCTCAAAGCTATGAAGTATTAAAATATGCTTATATATCAATTGTTTTAGCCCAGAAAATGTCTACAGTCTTAAAAGCCCTTGTGAAGCCTTTTTTTCTTATGTAATAAAAATGGCTTACCGGATCCCATAGGGAAAATGACAGCTTCCAGCATTACATCGTCTTGTTAGAAATGTGTCATACCTCAAGCAGCAAAAGTCTGCTCACTGTTTCCCCCAACTGAAGTTAATTCCTCTCAACAGTCCTGTGTGGAAACAGCCATCGATTTTAGTAACGGTTGCTAAAATCATTTTCCTCTTACAAACAGAAATCTTCATCTCTTTTCTGTTTCAGAGTAAATAGTACATACCAGCACTATTTTAAAATAACAAACTCTTGATTGAATAATAAAAACTACAGTTAAACACCAAAAAACTCTAAGCCATCTCCGTGGAGATGTTGCCTGTACAACGGCAAAGAGAATGACTGGGGAAGGCGGAGCCTAGGAGGGATCATGTGACCAGCTTTGCTGGGCTCTTTGCCATTTCCTGTTGGGGAGGAGAATATCCCACAAGTAAGGATGACGCCGTGGACCGGACACACCTATGTTGGAGAAATAAACCCTTATATAGCTACAATATAACTAATAGTTACATTGTAGCTATTTTAGGATTTATATTTATTTTACAGGCAACGTTGTATTTATTTTAACTAGGTACAATAGCTATTAAATAGTTAATAACTATTTAATAGCTACCTAGTTAAATAATTACAAAATTACCTGTAAAATAAATCCTAACCTAAGTTACAACTACACCTAACACTACACTATCAATAAAATAATTAAATTAATTAACTACAATGATCTAAACTAAAATACAATTAAATAAACTAAACTAAATTACCAAAAAAACAAACACTAAATTACAAAAAAAAAAAAATTACAAGAATTTTTATCTAATTACACCTAATCTAAGCCCCCTAATAAAATAAAAAAAGCCCCCCAAAATAATAAAATTCCCTACCGTATACTAAATTACAAAAGTAATCAGCTCTTTTACCAGCTCTTAAAAGGGCTTTTTGTGGGACATTGCCCCAAAGTAATCAGCTCTTTTACCTGTAAAAAAAATACAAGACCCCCCCAACATTACAACCCACCACCCACACACCCCTACTCTAAAACCCACCCATTCCCCCCTTAAAAAAACCTAACACTACCCCATTGAAGATCACCCTTCCTTGAGCTGTCTTCACCCAGCTGGGCCGAAGTCTTCATCCGATGGGGCAGAAGAGGACATCCAGACTGGCAGAAGTCTTCATCCTATCCGGGCAGAAGAGGACATCGGGACCGGCAGAAGTCTTCATCCTATCCGGGCAGAAGAGGACATCCGGACCTGCAGACATCTTCATCCAAGTGGCATCTTCTATCTTCATCCATCCAACGAGGAGCGGCTCCATCTTCAAGACCTCCGGGGCGGAGCATCCTTCCTGGCCGACGGACTAACGACGAATGACAGTTCCTTTAAATGATGTCATCCAAGATGGCGTCCCTCGAATTCCGATTGGCTAAAAGGATTCTATCAGCCAATCGGAATTAAGGTAGGAAAAATCTGATTGGTTGATTTAATCAGCCAATCGGATTGAAGTTCAATCCGATTGGCTGATTGGATCAGCCAATAGAATGCGAGGTCAATTCTATTGGCTGATCCAATCAGTCAATCGGATTGAACTTCAGATTAAATCAACCAGATTTTTCCTACCTTAATTACGATTGGCTGATAGAATCCTATCAGCCAATCAGAATTCGAGGGACGCCATCTTGGATGACGTAATTTAAAGGAACTGCCATTCATCGTTAGTCCATCGGCCAGGAAGGATGCTCCGCGCCAGCGGTCTTGAAGATGGAGCCGCTCCTTGTCAGATGGATGAAGATAGAAGATGCCGCTTGGATGAAGATGTCTGCCGGTCCGGATGTCCTCTTCTGCCCGGATAGGATGAAGACTTCTGCCGGTCCAGATGTCCTCTTCTGCCCAGATAGGATGAAGACTTCCATCGGTCTGGATGTCCTCTTCTGCCCCATCGGATGAAGACTTCGGCCCAGCTGGGTGAAGATGGCTCAAGGTAGGGTGATCTTCAATGGGGTAGTGTAAGGTTTTTTAAGGGGGGATCGGGTGGGTTTTAGAGTAGGGGTGTGTGGGTGGTGGGTTGTAATGTTGGGGGGGTCTTGTATTTTTTTTACAGGTAAAAGAGCTGATTACTTTGGGTTAATGCCCCGCAAAAAGCCCTTTTAAGGGCTGGTAAAAGAGCTGATTACTTTTGTAATTTAGTATAGGGTAGGGTATTTTATTATTTTGGGGGGCTTTTTTATTTTATTAGGGGACTTAGATTAGGTGTAATTAGATTAAAATTCTTGTAATATTTTTTTATTTTTTGTAATTTAGTGGTTTTTTTTTTTGATAATATAGTTTAGTTTATTTAATTTTATTTTAGTTTAGATCATTGTAGTTAATTTATTTAATTAATTTATTGATAGTGTAGTGTTAGGTGTAGTTGTAATTTAGGATTTATTTTACAGGTAATTTTGTAAGGATTTTAACTAGGTAGCTATTAAATAGTTATTAACTCTTTAATAGCTATTGTACCTAGTTAAATACAATGTTGCCTGTAAAATAAATATAAATCCTAAAATACCTACAATGTAACTATTAGTTATATTGTAGCTATATTAGGGTTTATTTTAGAGGTAAGTATTTAGTTTTAAATAGGAATAATTTATTTAATTATAGTAAATTTATTTAGTTTTATTTAAATTATATTTAACTTGGGTTAAAGACTTCGGTTTAGGGGTTAATAACTTTATTATAGTAGCAGCGACATTGGGGGCGGGAGATTAGGGGTTAATAATTGTAGGTAGGTGGCAGCGATGTTAGGGAGGGCAGATTAGGGGTTAATAAAATGTATTATAGTGTTTACGAGGCGGGAGTGTGGCAGTTTAGGGGTTAATAAATTTATTATAGTGACAGCGTTGTCCGGTCGGAAGATTAGGGGTTAATAAATACAATGTAGGTGTCGGCGATGTTAGGGACAGCAGATTAGGGGTTCATAGCTATAATGTAGGTGGCGGCGGTGTCCGGATCGGCAGATTAGGGGTTAATAATATAATGTATGTGTCAGCGATAGCAGGGGCGTCAGATTAGGGGTTAAGCGTCAGATTAAGGGTTAATAAGTGTAAGATCATTGGTGTTTAGACTCGGGGTTCATGTTAGGGTGTTAGGTGTAGACTTAGAAAGTGTTTCCCCATAGGAAACAATGGGGCTGAGTTTAGGAGCTGAACGCTGATCATTGTAGTTAATTTATTTAATTAATTTATTGATAGTGTAGTGTTAGGTGTAGTTGTAATTTAGGATTTATTTTACAGGTAATTTTGTAAGGATTTTAACTAGGTAGCTATTAAATAGTTATTAACTCTTTAATAGCTATTGTACCTAGTTAAAATAAATACAATGTTGCCTGTAAAATAAATATAAATCCTAAAATACCTACAATGTAACTATTAGTTATATTGTAGCTATATTAGGGTTTATTTTAGAGGTAAGTATTTAGTTTTAAATAGGAATAATTTATTTAATTATAGTAAATTTATTTAGTTTTATTTAAATTATATTTAACTTGGGTTAAAGACTTCGGTTTAGGGGTTAATAACTTTATTATAGTAGCAGCGACATTGGGGGCGGGAGATTAGGGGTTAATAATTGTAGGTAGGTGGCAGCGATGTTAGGGAGGGCAGATTAGGGGTTAATAAAATGTATTATAGTGTTTACGAGGCGGGAGTGTGGCAGTTTAGGGGTTAATAAATTTATTATAGTGACAGCGTTGTCCGGTCGGAAGATTAGGGGTTAATAAATACAATGTAGGTGTCGGCGATGTTAGGGACAGCAGATTAGGGGTTCATAGCTATAATGTAGGTGGCGGCGGTGTCCGGATCGGCAGATTAGGGGTTAATAATATAATGTATGTGTCAGCGATAGCAGGGGCGTCAGATTAGGGGTTAAGCGTCAGATTAAGGGTTAATAAGTGTAAGATCATTGGTGTTTAGACTCGGGGTTCATGTTAGGGTGTTAGGTGTAGACTTAGAAAGTGTTTCCCCATAGGAAACAATGGGGCTGAGTTTAGGAGCTGAACGCTGCTTTTTTTGTAGGTGTTAGGGTTTTTTTCAGCCAGCTCAGCCCCATTGTTTCCTATGGGGAAATCGTGCACAAGCACGTTTTTTCAGCTTACCGCTACCGTAAGCAACGCTGGCATTGAGGGTTGAAGTGGAGCTAAATTTGGCTAAACGCTCACTTTTCTGAGGCTAATGCAGCCATTCAGACAACTCGTAATACCAGCGTTGTTTAAAGGGTGCACTGGAAAAAAAAAGGCTCGTTAGCAACGCAGGTCTTTACCAACAAAACTCCAAATCTAGGCGATAGAGAATAGTGTGCACCAAGAATGTGTATCATGCAGTGTGTTTTTGTATTTCCTGAAAGCTCGTGAAAATGGCTGTATCAAACACAACAGAAGAAAAAGTAATAAAAAACCTTATATTATATACTTGAGTTCCCTATATTGTGTGATCTGAGAACAATGAATGAATGGATGTTAAAACGTGAAAAAAAGAGAAAAATTGGAAGAAAAAGGAGAAGTGCTGTTTCTTTAAATCTACAAATAAAAATAAACAAATATCAGACCAAAAAATCGTGATTAGCCTAAAAAATATATAGTGACTAGTGCACAATAGTGTGCAAATATGTTAAATTACACACAAACCTATGTAAGTTCATATATATGCGCAAAAAAATCACATAGGTTAGTAAAATCTAATGATCAATTGATCAAAAATAGGACATACAATAAAAACATATAAAAATATAGAAAAAAAATAAGTGTACACAATATATACAATACAATACAATGCTGTGCAAAATAGGGATAGGATTAAATTAAAAAAAACATAAAACAGGCAAAAAAAGTTTGTTCCAAAGTAGGAAATGGGCAGGCTGTTTTTCTTATAACTGGTGGTAGGAGGGTCGATCTAGATGGATAACTCTAGACAGTTGCGTAATACAATGACAGTTATCGTGTGGAATAATACTCATAAGGAGATTTGCACTCTTGTTAAAAGAAGTACGAACAGGCAGGCTGACATTAGAGCAGTCAGTACGCTGGAGTGAAGAGACTTGTGATCTGTCACAGAATCCGCTGTCAGCTCTCAGTAGTCAGAAACACAGGAGTCCCTTTATGTACAGGTAGTCAGTGCAGATTTTTTCTGGTGAAAACCGTATAAGCAACTCTGACTGCAAACAATTTTTTGAGGAGGAAACTGCTGAATCAAAATCAGCAACTGTATTGACGGCATAGAATGACTGCTTGATAAAGCTGGAGACAGATTGTTCTAGACAGTTCGATATAAAATCAAATAGTATTTATTGTGAGCTTAAAACGCGTTTCTCGGCCGCAAGCTCCTGGCCGTTTCATCAAGTTAATTAAAAAATTGTTTGCAGTAAGAGTTGCTTATACGTTATCCACCAGAAAAAATCTGCACTGACTACCTGCACATAAAGGGACTCCTGTGTTTCTGACTACTGAGAGCTGACAGCGGATTCTTTGACAGATCACAAGCCTCTTCACTCCAGCGTACTGACTGCTCTAACGTCAGCCTGCCTGTTCGCACTTCTTTTAACAAGAGTGCCAATCTCCTTGTGACTAATACATATTAAACCTGGTGAATTTCCAAAGGAAATTAAGAAACTTCAATCTATCTTTATTCCAATCAAAGCATGGTAGAAGATATGTAACTTATTAGAAATAGATGAGAAAACCTCTAAGTCCCTGCCATTAAAAGGTAATCCACAATTTGAATTAGGCTTACAATCATCACTTCTTCAAAGATGTCAAGCAGTGGGCCTTGAAAAAGTTGTACAATTATTTGACACAACAGGGAAATATATTAAAACATTTGCTGACCTTAGAAGGGATTATGACCTTCCACAGAAGGATTTTTATGCCTATTTACAGGCAAGACATTATACTTGGAAGTTAATAAATGATTCAAGATGGAATTGGTCACTGGGACCTCTAGAGAACTGGTTGTTACTGGTCAATAGAGGGCAGATGTCAGTTCCCCCTGTTATCAATTGTTGAATTCAAGTAAAGGCCAAAGTAATATAACAAAAATTGAATCTAAATGGGCACCGATCATAGACCCGGTCTGTATGGAAGATGGATATATACAAATATCTATATCGGAAGTTAGTTGAACAACTCTCTCCGCTACATGGAGAGAATCTCACACAAAACTTCTGTATATGATGTATGTTACCCCCGAGAAGGGGCATAGATGGGGCAATTCTCAATTTAAGAAATGTCGGAAATGTTCATTGAATGCGGCCAATCTCAAGCACATGTTATGGGACTGCCCAAAGCTTAGAGCGATGTGAAAGAAAGTGGCATATTGGCTAAATAAAAGGGTGGGAATCTCTCACCTGGATCTCTCATTTATAAATATAATATTTCTTAGAACAGATGAAAGAATCTCCCCGGATAAGAAAAAAATTGTTAATGTTGCTCTATTAGCAACTAGATACCTGATTTTTAAAAAATGGAAAGAATCATCAACCCCTAGCATTCCAGAGATTATAAATTGTATGAAAAAGCAATGCATATTGGAACAGTATAACACAAAATTATATGATACCTGAGACGTTTGTAGCTTCTTTAAAAAATGGTCATCATTTATAAAAATTTCCCAAAAAAATAAATAGATCATTTAATATACCCATTTAGGTACTCAGAGGGAAATTTTCTATGTTTAATTTTTTTTTCTTTCTCCTCCTCTCCCCCCTCCTCCTCCCCCGTTCTATAAGACAAGTATCAAGACTGAAAATAGTGTACCCCGATTGCCCAAGTAAGAAAGTTAGGGAAAATCCAACAGAATAAAAGTGGAGTCAGTAATTTCTTCTGGTTATATGATTATAAGTTTTTTTTACCAAAATACCTTATGAGGCATAAAGGATGTCTATAGGTAACAAAACCAATTACCTTGATAGTGTATTAATTAATTGGATAGATAAGTTTGGTTGGGAATTAGAAGATCAACAAGGAAAAATAGGAACTGTTCTTCAATTGTTGGTAATTTTTTTTTTGTTTTCTTCCTTTTTGTTTTTTTGTTTTTTGTTTGTTGTTTTTTATGACCAACAAAAAGCCCTGCGAGGCGTAATATGTAATATGATTTAATATGATAAATTGTTGGAAATTGAATAAAGATACATTTATAAAAATTTGCCTGCTCTATCTGAATCATGAAAGTTTAATTTTTCGACTTGAGTGTCCCTTTAAGCAAATACATTTTACTGCAATTTAAATCACAGAGAGCTTCAAAAACATTGATTAACTCCCAATAGCAATGCAGATTAAGATTATTATTTATAAGGGAGACTGTGATAACTCATCTACAGTATAGTAACAAAATATTAATCCAGAATCAAAATGCAGTTCACTAATAATTGAAATATATATAATACTTAAATGTGATGACAGTTTATTATTCCACTGAAACTCGTGAGAGGCCTAATAGTTTTCACTTGTCTTTTTAATGCTTGTTATTCTAATTGACTCACCATTACTATAATAAGTAAGTAGTAAGTAGACCCCTGGATAAATCCAGGGAGGGATAGGGTAAATAACCCTTTTTCAAAAAGAGGTCCCCCTCAGGTAAGCCTATATAGCCTTAGCCGGGCAGTGCCTAATGCCAAATAACTATAAAGTAGAGAAAGAAGCATTGCGTGGCACACTTGTGTTTGAGAAGTGGTTACTAGCAATAGTACGGGGGGATTTTGTATAAATTAAAAAATAACTTTTATTATATATTGTTAAAAAACAATGGGTATTGCCATCCACATATAAAAATAAGTAAAAAAAAACCCCCCATAAAACATATCAGATCAAGACTGACCTCCCACATACATAGCTACAAATTACTATTAACAGGGACTGAACTAATGCAAGGCGGGTAATATTCCCCCCCACCAAGCTGGATGCTCAAATAGCAAACAAACCCTAAGTGTGTAAAATATCCAGTCTTCGTTTACATGGCACAAACTAAGTCCTTTTATTGGTCGAATACCACAGCTCCTTACTAAGCCCCTAAATGCCAATTAAGGCAAACAATTAGATCTTAGCTAAATATAGGGAGGCAGTGCAAGTGCCAGACACGTGTTTCGCCACTGCTTTGTCAAAGGTACCGATCACCCTAATCCAAACCTATTTGAAGAAACTTCAGCCAATCAGGTGAATTTCACCTGTAACGTCACACGGACATAACCGCCAATCAAATTGTGGTTGTCCTATCCGGGCATTCGTTATTTACAACAGAAGGGTGTGTGTGCGTAGGAGCCAATCATAACTATCCTGCTACGTTGCCTCTTAACATACTTATCCATGGTGCGGAGTATCAGTTATGTGTTAGCGCTGTCATTAGTATTATTAATACTTATATACTAGTTCTTTTACACACACTTATATCAATGTTGCATTTAATTTAACATATTTCTATCCATATTATTTGTTTTTTTTGCAAATCCAAATCACGTTAATCTGGTGATGGTATTATATAGTGACAGTATTATAGTCCTTTCCATATGATTATGTGGCTTATTGCACCCTTTAGTGTTAAATAGTCATATTTAGATTTTTTTGACTTAAGCATCTGGATAGCTATAATGTGCTATTTCATAAATTTTGAACATCATTTCTTTGTTGTGTCCATAATTATGATCGTCTTTGTATCTTAAGAGTCAATAATCTCTACTTACATACAGCAAGATTACTTGTTATGCACTAAACTGGGTGTGTAAATAACGCAAAAAAATGAGCGGTATCGCACTCTCCATAGCGCTGCCATTACAAGTTACTAAAAAACCTTCTTTTATTGTGCATTATGGTGCGTTAAGCTCTATACCGCACAAAACCCAAGGCTGAAATTTACGTGCTCGTGTACGCTTTCCCCCATAGACATCAATGGAGAGAAAGTGTTAAAAAAACCTAACCCCTGCGATTGTGGAATGGCGATCGCTATAACGCAATCCCCAGTGATGTCTATGGGGAAAAGAAAGTTATGTAAAAACCCATTAGCATAAACCCCAAGTCTAAATAAAGTTATTGACCCCTAATCCATCACACATCCACATCACCAACACCTAAATAAACCTATTAACCCCTAAACTGCAATCCCCCGACATCACTACTACTATAATAAAGCTATTAACCCCTAAACCGCTTGCCCCCAACATTGCTACTCCTATAATAAACCTATTAACCCCTAAACTGCCGCCCCCGACACTGCTAATACTAAACCTATTAACCCTTAAACTGCCGGCCCCCCACATCGCAAATCACTAAATTAAACGATCAACCCCTATACCTAACACCCCTCTAACTTTAAATTAAATTTACAATATAACTATCTTAAAATAAATAAAATACACACCCGGTTTAGCGCATTAAATTCTATTGGCTGTTCAAATCAGCCAATAGGATTTAAGCAGCTCTCATCCTATTCCAATAGGAATGCAACGGTATCCCAATATAAAAGGGGTACCTTGCATTCAAGCTTCAGTGTGTGGCGGTCGATCGCATGAAGAGGACATTCCTCGCTGGATGTCGCAACCAGTCCTGGACAGCTCTGCGCAGCCACAACTCTGTGCAAAGAGATGAAGATATTAGATGTCCCCGCGATTGTAGAAGATGTCGCCACCTGGATGAAGACATCTCGCCGCCTGGATGAAGATGGATGTCTGGACTTCAGGAACTTTGAGTAGATTTCCTGGGGTTAGTGTTAGGTTTTTTTAAATTTATTTGGGTGGTTTTTTTTTTTAGATTACGCATTTTTTATTTTAATGGGCAGTGAAAGAGCTGAATTCCCTTTTAAGGGCATTGCCAGTACAAATGCCCCTTTAGAGGCAGTGGGTAGTTTATTTCTTTTTAGACCTAGGTTTTTTTTTATTTTGGGGGGTTGATTGGGAAAGGGGTTTTACTGTTAGGGTGGACTTTGTAATTTTTTTTTTAATGGATACATTTTTATTGAGGAAGTTACATGAACAATAACAAAACATATCCACGCAGGGAAACTGTGCATTAAGTGCAAATCATCAGAAATCAAACCTAGCAAAAAAAATAAAAATAAACAGACAGTACTTGTTTATGATAATAATGTTACATAACTGAGTTACAGTTAATTACATCTAAAAAAATAGGGAGAAAGAACTGTCTCTGGGGTAGATGTACAAGAAAACTGGTGCTCAAGGTTGGATAATTAGTCCTCTTTATATTATTTTATACCTTGTAGAATTTAATTCTCATAGAGTAGTCAGGACTGATGAGGTAGGAGCGGTGTTTAAACAGGAGAAGGTGGCTGAGAAGGAGGTTCTGATAACTCCAGGGGGGAAAAGCTGTAAGTTTTTCAGTGAAGGGAAGAGTAATATAAGGAGGAGGGGTTGTAAGTCCGGGGGAGGGCTTTGACTAATAGATCTGGGAGAGGGTGTAGTAGGTTTGGGCCACATGGTAGCCACATGGTAGCCACATTTCTATGTGAAAATCTAATTTATCAAGAACTGAGTGGGGGTGGATTATTTTATTGTAGAAATTACTTGTGTTAAGGCCGGGGGGGGGGGGGGCGTTTGAATTTCCAGGTCAGGCTACTTCTAACTTAGTGGACATCAGGAGGTTAATGGCTAGGTTTTTATGTGCTGGTGTTAGTTTTGGGAGGTCTAAGTGTAGAAGACATACTTGTGGCTTATAGGGGATAGTGATGTGAATTTGGTTGAGAATAGTGAAGAGCTGTGTCCAAACAGGTTTGATCTTAGGGCAGGACCACCATAAGTGATATGGAGTACCCATCTGGCCAGAATCTCTCCAACACATGAGAGAGTGGTTGATATAGATCTTGTGTAGGGTAGATGGGACTAAATGCCATGTAACTAGGATTGTATAGTGAAGTTCCCAGAGGGTTGCAAAATTTTTTGGTGAATAAAATCTCTCAGTACCAGGAGTCAGTGTCTAGAGCAAAGTTTAGGTCTCTTTTCCAGGCTAGGTGCTGTAGGATTTTGTGGTGGGTATGAGGTTCTAGAAGCAGGTTGTAGTGATATGAGTAACCCCCTTTGACTATCTGTGCTTTGGTTAATCTCTGCTTCCAAGCCGTAGGATCTCTAAGGTTGATTTTAGGGAATCCCCAAGACCTTAAGAGAGAGCAAAGGTGAAAGGCTTCAAATCTGAGGTTGGGGGGTAACTGGAGCTGAAGGCATAATCTGGGGTGAGACAACCATTTCTTATGGTCATAGAAGTCGGATATGTAGATGGCATTGATTTTTTGAAAGGCGAGAATGTGTGAGTCAGGGAGGCAATATAAAGGGCTTGTCACTGTCTGCGAGGGTGAGGGATGAGGAGCAACCTCAAGGGTATGTCTAATCTGATTCTAGAATTGTAGGGCATCAAGTATTATAGGGTGATTGATCTTAAGGTCCTTCCTATAGTGTACAAGTATCCATGGTAAATCAGTCAGCTTAAGGCCTGTTGGTAAAAATTATTTCTCCACTTCACGCCAGCACAAAGTGTTATCTGCACAACTCCAACTCATTAAGTGAGACAAACGAGCTTCGTTATAATAGAGGATAATATTTGGTAAGGCTAGGCCTCCTTTTGCTATCTTTCTTTGTAAGGTCTGTCTAGATATTCTGGGTTTCTTACCTTGCCATATATAAGTAGTGATGATACTCTGAAGTTTATTAAGGATTGGTCTAGGGAAGTAAAGTGGAATACACTGAAAAAGGTAGGTCAGTTTGGGGAGAAAGGATATTTTCATGGCAGCTATCTTCCCCATCCAAGATATCTTTCTGAACTCCCAAGAGTCCAGGAGCTTTCTAAATTCAGGGAGTCTGTCAGAGAAACTTTTAGAGATGACTAACGAAGTGTCCATGCTAAGGTGTGTACCTTATATGAACAAAGCGGAGGAGCACAGACCGGTCTGTGCTCCTCCGCTTTTGTTCATATTGTTTGCACTGGAGGCCATCTGAGTGAGCATGGATCACACAGCAAAGGTTTGAAGCAGGAGAGTAGGAGATCGGCGGGACCGCCATTGGAGGCGGGCTGAGGACACAGCTTGAGCGTCTTGGAGGACGGCAAGGCTTAGACGGAACAGAGGAGAAAACGACTGTGTTACAGCCAGCCCAAGCTCTTGTCTTGCAAGATCCGGAGAATGACAGGTATGTGTCCTGTGTTATACTGTGCCTAAAAAGACATTACGGAATATTTCTTCAGAGTCACAGTTTGTGAGCATTGCTTATCTCCAGGTGCACATTGTCTGTAAGGGAACTTTTGGAGGGTGTGCTGCTCTCCTGTCACAGTGCTCATTGTGTGTACTTTATTACCCATGCAGCTAAAGGACTGTCAAGTTTTGTTGCATAGTGTATTTGTGGTGCATCTGTGATTACACTTCTAAATTTCTTCCCACACATTTTGTGTCATTCTGTGTACCTTACAGTATAGTTTAATGGAATGCAGAGACCATTGAAATTTATAGTTATTCTGTAGTTGTGACAGTTTAATAGAGGAAATTTTAATATGCAGGGCTTCAGATTTGTTGATATCAAATTTATAGTAACTCATAGCGCGAAAGCATGTGAGTAGTTTTAAGACTGCAGGGAGTGAACTTGTTGGAGAGGTCAAAAGAAGAGTAATATCGTCTGCATAGAGCACAATTTTATGTTGGGTATCTTGTATGTGAAAGCCAGAAATATCAGGGTTTAGTCTGATGGCCTGTGGTTCTATTGTGAGTGCAAATGAAAATGGCAATAATGGGCAGCCTTGTCTGGTTCCATTAGTAATTTCCAGGGAACTAAACTGAAAACCTACTCCTCTAATTCTTTTAGAAGGGCCAGAGTATAAGGCCTGGACAGCTGTTATGCACTCATTTGGGAAATTGAAGACTCTCATGGTCTCCCATAGATACTCCCACCTTACTCTGTCAAAGGCTTTTTCTAGTGACAGAGCAATGAGGGGCACTCCCTCTTTTGAGGCCTTAGTGAGAATGTTGAGTATGCTTCTAGTGGCGTCTGGGCCTTCTCTCAAGGGAATAAAGCCCACTTGTTCCGGGTGAACTAGTGAGGATATTATTTTAGAGAGTCTGTTGGCAATTTGCTGTCAAAATTGAGGAGTGAGATAGGACGGTAACTACCACACTCTTTAGGGTCTTTTCCAGGTTTTAATTTAGTAGTTATAGTAGCTTCTAAGAATTCTTTGCAGAAGAATCATTACAAATTACTTCATTAAACATTCTACATAGGATGGGGGCAACCATGGGTTAAATTTTTTTTGTAAAAACGTCCGGTATATCCATCAGGACCCGGGGATTTGCCTAATTTAATTTCTTTAATTCTTGTTTGTACCTCTTCAAGGGTAATTGGGGTGTTTAGAATTTGAAAGTCATCTTTGGTAACTGAGGAAGATTTAGGGTATTCAGAAATTAGCAGATTTCTGTTGTTGGAGACGCATGGCTAGGGATATTATGCTCTAAATTGTATAATTTGTGATAGTATGATCTGAACGTCTCACCAATCTCTTTTGGAGGTGAAACTAAGTTATTATGTATCTTAAGGGAAGGCATCTTAGACTGGGTCGTGCGATTTTGTAACTTTATCGCTAGGAGGGAGGAGGCTTTGCTACTTTTATAGTAGTATAGCTGCTTAAGCCTTTCTAAGTTAGTGTGAGTTTTTCGGTATTCAAGGGTTTTAATCTGCTGTGTGACATCTGATATTTGTTCGCTTAATGTAGTAGTGTAGGATGTACGTAGCAAGGCAGGCTCCTTGAGCTTTACGTGTCTGAGCCGCCTTTTTGATATATTGACCTCTAAGGAATGCCTTAAGGGAAGCCCACAAGATCTCTACTAAGGTGTGTGGAGTGTCGTTAAACTCCAAATATTCAGAGATGATGTCTTGTGTGTCCAGTTTGTGAATAGGGTTGGTGACCAACCAATCTTTAAGGCGCCATGTAGGCGGGAGTGAGTTAGCTAAATGTGGTCCTATGGAGATTAGGAGGGAGTCATGGTCCAACCAGGAAACTGGGGAGGTCCTGGCGTAAGTTATATGGTCGAGTGCATGAGAGCTCAGGAAAAAGAAATCTATCCGCTTGAAGGATTTATGATGAGGGGAATAAAAAGTAAATTCTTATCTGACAGATGTAAAGCCCTCCACAAGTCGTAGAGATCATATTGACAGACTATATTCTGAAAGACATCAGAAAGGGAGTGAGTGGATCTCTCTGCAGTGGAGATCTTCAGACCGAGTCTATCCATTGTTGGATAACAAATTAGATTTAAATCAACTCCAAAGATTAGTTCACCTTGTTTGACTGCTGACACTGACTCCGGGAGTTTCCTAGAAACTTGATTTGCTTAGAATTTGGGGCGTAGACATTTACTAGAGTGACTAATTTGATGTTTAATCTGCAGATTAGGATGATAAAATGTGCCTGGGGATCTTAAATTGCAATCTTTCTGGCCCACCCCTTCTTTTTCTTTTGTCTTTGGTGTATTTGACCCCCCCCCCTTTTTTTTTTTTTACAAAATTTCCTGTCTTTCACTTGCATTAGAAACTAAAAGTGTTCTATTTGAAAGTCCTTCCTCATTGTCCTCAGCTGTGGAGGATTCACATTCTGAGGATGGGATGTCATCCCTATTAGTGTTAGAGGGCAGATAGTTTCTTCTACGTCTAGTGTTTTTCTCATCCCAAGTAATGACTTGTCCTTTTTCAAAGTTCCCAATATCTCTACTTATTTTGTCACACTTTTTTTCTTAGTATCCAGTTCCTCTCTTAAGTTCTTATAGGCAGTTTTAAAATTATCCAGGGGTTTAAATTTATTCAATTTTAGGTTTAAATCAGAGATTTCTTTACAAAGTTTGTCCACTATTTCTGTCTCATAATTAGACAGTATTGCCACTAGTAGTTCTAAACATGATATCAGTGCCTGTTCCTACCTCTCTCTATAGCTCTTTATATGAAAACTAAAAGTTGGAAAGAGTCTTACTCTCAGACCTAAGTTTAGCTAAATATCTATCATATGTACTCTTGTTCCAAACTGATCTTGTGTGTTTTCTAAGAAGTTTGCCTAACATTTTAAGGCCTTTTTTCCTAATCAGTAATTTCTGTCTTAGTATTTCCTTCTGTTTTAAAGTTAGAAATGGTTTTGTCAATATTGGCTTTACGTTCTTTTTCCCTTGTGAGGAAATCTCCATCAAACTAATAGATGCCATATCAACTCAGAGAATGACTACAGAATAGTCTAAAAATAATATAGTTAGTAGACCCCCGTATAAATCCAGGGAGAGATAGGGTAAATAACCCTTTCTCAAAAAAAGGTTGGCCTATGTAGCCTTAGCCGGGCAGTGGCTAATGCCAAATACTTAATATTTATTATAAAGTAAAGAAGAGAAAGAAGCATTGTGTGACAAACTTGTGTTTGAGAAGTTGCTACTAGCAATAGTGCAGTTTGAAAAAATTAAAATGTTGGATTTTACAAAAGATAAAACTATGCATTAGAGGGGGTAATGCCGATGAGGCCCGATAGGCCGAAACGATCGTCTGGGGTTGTCATGTTCCTTGTTCAAAGGAGAATTGTCTGGTATTTCGGGGCTGGACTGACCTTAACTGGCGGGATCAGACTGATATGCTTCAGGATAGTTTTCCAATGTGAAAGGCACACTGGTCTAAAAGAGGCTGCTCCAGGTGGTAAATCACCAGAGAACTAGCTGATGAGCTGTTGTTCGTTCCTGTTAGAGCGCTTCTCTCTTCGGTAATGTAAAAACAACATTACTCAGAGCAGAAACAAAATGTATCTTTTGACTCCAAACTATGGCCCCCTTAGGTCTGAATGAACAGATTACATACAGCACATACTTGTAATGTGGTATGAATACAGACCAAACATGTATGTGGACAGATAATTATCGATTCTCCTTTTTCAATATATAAGATTGGAGATTATGGATGAACACAGTGGGGTCAATTTATCAAGCTCCATACGGAGCTTGAAGCCCTGTGTTTCCGACGAGCCTTCAGGCTCGCTGGAAACAGAAGTTATGAAGCAGTGGTCTAAAGACCGCTGCTCCATAACCTGTCCACCTGCTCTGAGGTGGCAGACAGAAATCAACCCAATCGAATACAATCGGGTTGATTGACACCCCCTACTAGTGGCCGATTGGCCGCGAATCTGCAGGGGGTGGCATTGCACCAGCAGTTCACAGGAACTGCTGATGCAATGATAAATGCAGACAGCATACGCATTTATCGATGTGCAGCGGACATGATACGCTACATTGTATCATGTCCACTCACACATTAATAAATTGACCCAATGAGTTATTCAACATTTTATCTGGAATGTTTAAACTGGCTTATGGGAAACACTAGGTGTGACTATGTCTAGCAATCCTATATTTAGTGAGATGTAGTTTGTGGTCAGTATGGCTATCTCTATAAACTAATACCATGAGGAACATAGATATTTTGAAATATTACATCTAAGCTATATACCTAGCTACTGCAATCTATGTAAGTAGAGATTATGGACTTTTAAGACACAAAGTCAATCATAATTATAAGCACAACAAAGAAATGATGCTCAAAATTTATGAAATAGCACATTATAGCTATCCATGATCTCTAAGTCTAAATATGACTATTTAACACTAAAGTAGGATGCAATAAGCCACTGAGTAACAGCAAAAGTATCTAGAGACTTTAATCATATGGAAATTACTATAATACCGTCACCATATTAACGTGATTTGGATTTGCAAAAAAACGAAATATATGGATAGAAATAATATGTTAAATAAATGCAATATTGATACAAGTGTGGGTAAAGAAACTGGTATATAAGTATTAATAATACTAATGATAGCGCTAACACATAACTGATACTCCGCTCCACGGGCAGCTTCATTGCAGAATGATCTGCCATAAATAAGAAGTATGTTAAGAGACAATGTAGCAGGATGGTTATGATTGGCTCCTAAGCACACACCCTCTTCTGTTGTAAATAACGATATTGTAGCAATCACACAGAGGGAATGCCCGGATTGGACAACCACAATTTGATTGGCGGTTATGTGTGACGTTACGGGTGAAATTCACATGATTGGTTGAAGTTTCTTCAAATAGGTTTGGGTTAGGGCGATCTGCTCTGAGGTGGCAGACAGAAATCAACCCAATCGAATACGATCGGGTTGATTGACACCCCCTACTAGTGGCCGATCGGCCGCAAATCTGCAGGGGGTGGCATTGCACTAGCAGTTCACAAGAACTGTTGATGCAAAGATAAATGCCGACAGTATACGCATTTATCGATGTGCAGCGGACATGATACACTACATCGTATCATGTCCGCTCACACATTAATAAATTGACCCAATGAGTTATTCAACATTTCATCTGGAATGTTTAAACTGACTTATGTGAAACACTAGTTGTGACTATGTCTAGCAATCCTATATTTAGTGAGATTTAGTTTGTGGTCAGTATGGCTATCTCTATAAACTAATACCATGAGGAACATAGATATTTTGGCTGATTGGCTGATCGGAACAGCCAATAGAATGCGAGCTCAATCTGATTGGCTGATTGGATCAGCCAATCGGATTGAACTTGAATCTGATTGGCTGATTCAATCAGCCAATCAGATTTTTCTTACCTTAATTCCGATTGGCTGATAGAATCCTATCAGCCAATCAGAATTCGACGGACGCATTCTTGGATGACGTCATTTAAAGGAACCTTCATTCAGACTTAGGACGTCATTAGAAGAGGATGGATCCGCGTCGGCTGCTTCAAGATGGTCCCGCTCCGCGCCAGATGGAAGAAGATAGAAGATGCCGCTTGGATGAAGATCTTTGCCGGTCCGGATCTCCTCTTCTTGCCGGATAGGATGAAGACTTTGGTGCCTCTTCTGGACCTCTTCTTGCCGGATAGGATGAAGACTTCAGACCCTCTTCTGGATGGATCGGTGATACCCGGTGTGGTGAAGACAAGGTAGGAAGATCTTCAGGGGCTTAGTGTTAGGTTTTTTAAGGGGGGTTTGGGCTAGATTAGGGGTATGTGGGTGGTGGATTGTAATGTTGGGGGGGTATTGTATGTTTATTTAAATGCAAAAGAGCTGTTTTCTTTGGGGCATGCCACACAAAAGGCCCTTTTAAGGGCTGGTAAGGTAAAAGAGCTGTTAAATTTTTATTTTAGAATAGGGTAGGGCATTTTTTTATTTTGGGGGGCTTAGTTATTTTTTTAAGGGGCTTAGAGTAGGTGTAATTAGTTTAAAATTCTTGTAATCTTTTTTTATTTTTTGTAATTTAGTATTTTTTTTTGTAATTTAGTGTTTTTTTTTTTTGTAATTTAGTTTAGTTGATTTAATTGTAGATAATTGTAGATAGTTTATTTAATTAATTATATTGTAGCTATATTAGGTTTTATTTTACAGGTAAGTATTTAGATTTAAATAGGAATAATTTATTTAATAAGATTTATTTTATTTTGGGGGGGCGGAGCCAGCAGCCAAGCAGAAAAGACGTGTTTTAGAGAGCTCCTGCAAAGATTTACCTAAAATAATGGCAAATTGCGATTTATTCATTGTAATTTGCCTCAACTCTAATAGTGTGTAAGCAGGACTGATCTTGCAGTGTTTGTGAACTGCCTTACTCTTTGATCGAGTCAGATATTCATCCTAATCTCCTCCGCTAATTGATAAATGCCTAGGCCGCTGTGGCCTATAACAGGTGTGGTGTCAGATATGGAGGGAGACACCGCAGATATATATGAGGCACTGTGGAACCTTAATCTACAACTGGATGCTGGATATGAGACATTATCAGCCTGCTTGAGGTACACGGTGGATCAACAGATGTCCCTGTCGCAGGGCAGTAGGGATAATAAAAAGCTACCAACTCACAGCAAGCAACACCCTTCACGCGAGGAACAGATAAGAGAGGCGACGGAAGAAGTTATGCCTAGAATCACCGGTATTATGGTGAGACCGACTCTGTTGTGTAGTGGCCATGTTACGAAAGCGGAGGGAACACTTTGCGCTAAAAACAGAACTCCTGCGCCGACACAGCAATCAGGAGATCTATATGCCCAAGGAGAGTTCAAGCACCTACAAGATGGCGCCATTCCTTTTGCATCCTCTGACACGGAGTCTATAGTGCTGTGTGCGGGGTCTCTCTTGGCTCTGCACCCTGTGGAGAAGAGCAAAAAGCCTGCGGTTAGTGCCACAGATATCAAGGAGGATACACTCTGCAACGCTGATTACCCGACACGCTTCTGTAAGAATCCTGCATACACTGACATGGGACATAATGCATTTACTAAGCCGGGCTGGCTTTCTGAGGTGAAGGTCCTCACACAGGCTCATTCATTGTGTGTATTGCTTTCCCATACTGATATAGCTGATCTGGGCTCTCCAAATAATTCTCAACTCTCCTTTTGTCTGAGGGTAATGGTCTCAGACTCTGTTTTTTCACATGCCCCGTTAAACTATGCATCCCAGCAAGCCCAGCTGGAATATAGCCCAGCAAAAATCACAGCGTTGTGGCCCACTAAAGGGAAATTGGCTGTTTACAGTGGTGACTTGATCAATCTGATTTCCCACGACTATCAATACCATTCACAAAGTTATCTGGATCTGTTTGGCTACCCTACTTCTAACAGTCTCTATATGAGAGAAGGCATCGGTTGAGATATTTGAACTCGCAGGACTGATTTAAGGGCTCAGATAGCTGATAGTGTGACTACCCACATGTCGTAGGATAAGATTTGAACTGCTTAGAGTATTACTAACACCTGCTTTTCTTATAATAGGACGCTAAGATAGAGATAAATGGAGTTAAAAGTTTAATATAACTGGTTTGCTATCACACTCTCCTGGGGGGATTAGCTTACTTTCACTAGAGTGCAAGATGATGTGAACTGATCTGATTAGCAGAAGCTATGCCCTTCTATAATGTTCTTATATTGTACTCCTTTTCCCATATTATTTTTATAAGAATTATTTTAACATATCTGCAAGTGTTTTTTCCTTTTTTGATATGTATTTATGCACAGTTATACTCTCTCTCTATTTGATAAATACAAGAAAATATATACGCATGAAAGCTCTGTAAGTCATAAAAAATATTACAGTACACCATACCTGCTACCATATACAGTGCAAAAGCCTGATTTAACACATCTCACACTTAGACCAGCCCATAGCTATGGCCGAGCTAGGAGGTGAAATGTTAATTTTGGTTACTTTATTGTGCTTTTTCTTTCTGTATTCAAAGTTATGATATATCCTGAAGAATGCCTTACACGACTGCTCTTCTATAACCTAAAATACCAAATACCCTTTTATCCTATGGACTGGATATTGTTTTACTATAAATTTTGCTATAGAGATTAGCATGCAGTCAATAGGAGAATCTAACTGTCTATAACCCAGGCATCTAGGTCTGCTGATACTTACTACTTGTTTAAAGTACAAAGTCTAACCCAGTGCCACTTGTTTATACGCACAGAAGTCTAATTAGACTCCATAATAGCACATGGGTAGAGATTATTATACCAAATGTATGCAGCAAGTAGCGTTACAGGACTGTTTTAACGAATTCACTAATGCATTTATTTGGTTACTTTTGAGCCCCTGTACCTTCACTTCTCAGCAATTTTCGACCAATTATGTCCTATTTCTTAGGTCCCAATGCTAACTGGTACAAACGTTATATTATATGCCTCTTATTAGACATAGACAGCTTTGTCTGTAATTTACATCTTTAAATTATTTAGCTTGAGTTTTTGTCCTTTTGTATAGGATAATATTTTTTTTTTTTTTTTTTCTTACATTATAATTTATTAGGTATACCTCTCTCTGTTTGTTTACATCAGATAGCACACGATTAATAGTAGGTTTCCTCTACTGATAAATGACACTGATATTTACCATACCCACTAAATGACATTGGTTACAATAGGTATAGATAATTGACAATATTTTGAGTACATATTGCTCAATATCATTTTGACAATTATATCATATGCTCGTAGCTATAGTAAAGTTATTTATGCTGCCTAATATTCTTCTCTAGAGATGTAGTGTTTATATCATTCTCAGAAAAGGTGGCTCTGATTTGTATATATTCCCCTGAGCTGTCCATTCTTTCGTATAGCCATTTGGCACTTTGCCTCACAAAAGCTATCAGATTTGTGTTGAGATTTCGGATGTCTAAAATAAGTCAGACAGCAATATTTAAACACTAGATATGAATCTTGAAAGTCACATTCCTGTCAGTTTTATGCCTCAGGCCCAAATCCCAATTAGCTCCCACATGGCAACAGAGTCATAATATTTAAATATGTACGGTATACTCAGGTAAACTACCTACAGAAACTAATTTAGATAGATTACCGTTAGTCATGTATCTTTATGTGTAGAATCGCTTGTTTTAACGCATAGTATGTTCTATTAGTTCAACGGATACCATATGGTTTCCAGAGAGGTTCCTTATTGCAAAATCTGAACTAGAGTTATAGGAACTATATTTCTGATACCTCCGCCCCCCCCCCTTCTTTTCCCCTTTCTTCCATGCTCCGAGCGGTGCTTACCCGCTGACTTTTTACCTATTCCCCCCCAGCTATCATTAAGCCCAAAAGCGGCTATTCTCCAGACTAACATATCGATTCTTTTATTACACTTAAAAGGGTCCATGAGTGGCCTTCTAATTAGTCTGACAAATTAAGATTGAAAAATTATAAAATAGAGGTTGATTAGCCTCGCTCTCCTATATTTGTACGCTGTATTACAAATGTTCTTGTTCTATATATGTTGACATGTTTACTATTGACAATATGAGGCGATGTTTGTTTTCTTTTCTTTTGTATGTATTATAAAACCTCAATAAAAAAAAAATTATTAAAAAAAAAAAAGATTTATTTTATTTTGTTAGATTTAAATTATATTTAATTTAGGGGGTGTTAGGGTTAGACTTAGCTTTAGGGGTTAATACATTTATTAGAGTAGCGGCGAGGTCTGGTCAGCAGATAAGGGGTTAATACTTGAAGTTAGGTGTCGTTGATGTTAGGGAGGGAAGATTAGGGGTTAATAATATTTATTATAGGGTTTTTGAGGCGGGAGTGAGGCGGATTAGGGGTTAATACATTTATTATAGTAGCAGTGAGGTCCGGTCAGCAGATTAGGGGTTAATAATTGTAGGTAGGTAGCGGCGACATTGGGGGGGCAGATTAGGGGGTAATAAATATAATATAGGGGTCGGCGATGTTAGGGGCAGCAGATTAGGGGTACATAGGGATAATGTAGGTTGCGGCGGTGTGCGGTGGGCAGATTAGGGTTTAAAAAATTTTAATAGAGTCGCGGCGATGTTGGGGGGCCTCAGTTTAGGGGTGCATAGGTAGTTTATGGGTGTTAGTGTACTTTAGAGCACAGTAGTTAAGAGCTTTATGAACCGGTGTTAGCCCAGAAAGCTCTTAACTCCTGACTTTTTTCTGCGGCTGGAGTCTTGTCATTAGATTTCTAATGGTCACTTTAGCCAAGACTCTAAATACCGGCGTTAGAAAGATCCCATTGAAAAGATAGGATACGCAATTGACGTAAGGGGATCTGCGGTATGGAAAAGTCGCGGCTGAAAGGTGAGCGTTAGACCCTTACCTACAAGACTCTAAATACCAGCGGTAGGACAAAACCAGCGTTAGGACCCCTAGGGATTATTTATTTATAGAGTAGTGTTAGATGTAATTGTAACTTAGGTTAGTATTTATTTTACAGTTAATTTTGTATTTATTTTAACTAGGTAGTTATTAAATAGTTAATAACTATTTAATAACTATTGTACCTAGTTAAAATAAATACAAAGTTGCCTGTAAAATAAATATAAATCCAAAAATAGCTATAATGTAACTATTAGTTATATTGTAGCTATATTAGGGTTTATTTTATCGGTAAGTATTTATTTTTAAATATGAATAATTTATTTAGTTTAATTTAAATTATATTTAAGTTAGGGGGGGACTTAGGGTTAGACTTAGGTTTAGGGGTTAATAAATATAGATAGGTGTTGGCGATGTTAGGGACGGCAGATTAGTGGTTAATAAAATGTAACTAGTGTTTGCGAGGTGGTAGTGCGGCGGTTTAGGGGTTAATACATTTATTAAAGTGGCGGCAATGTCCGGTCAGCAGATTAAGGGTTAATAAGTGTAGTTAGGTTGCGGCGACATTGGGGGCAGCAGATTAGGGGTTAATAAATATAATGTAGGTGTTGGCGATGTTAGGGGCAGCAGATTAGGGGTTCATAAGTATAATGTAGGTGGCGGCGATGTCCGGTCGGTAGATTAGGAGTTAACAAATTTTATTATAGTGTTTGCGATGTGGGGGGGCCTCGGTTTAGGGGTTATTAGGTAGTTTATGGGTGTTAGTGTACTTTTTAGCACTTTAGTTAAGAGCTTTATGTTCCGGCGTTAGCCCATAAAACTCTTAACTACTGACTTTTAAATGCAGGAGGAGTCTTGACAGGAGAGGCTGTACCGTTCACTTCTTCCAAGACTCGTAATACCGGCGTTAGGCAAGTCCCATTAAAAAGATAGGATACTCAATTGACGTAAGGGGATTTGCGGTAGCCAAAAGTCGCGGAAGAAAAGTGAGCGGTACACCTGTACCTGCCTGACTCGTAATACCAGTGGGCGTTAAAAAGCAGCGTTGGGACCTCTCAACGCTGCTTTTTAAGGCTAACGCCAAACTCATGCAAAAATAAAGCATGCAAAAATAAAGTAAATTAAAAAGTAAATTATAGGTCAATGTTTAAATGCACTAAATATTTAACTTCTTTTGAACCTAAAACAGAATTTTAAATATATTGTAAATCTATATTTACTTGTAAAGTATAGAAACACAAGTGAGCAATAAGTTAATAGTGCTGTTCTATTTGTATTATAAACATTTTCAGAGTTTCATGTTCATGAGTACATGACACTTTAGCACCCAATGGGCACATCCATTGTTAGACCCTCTACATTCATTGTTTAGCAAGTGTCTACCTCAGTGTAATCCCCTGTCAAATAACCCTTCAGCATCAATAATAATTTTCAACTATTTTCCAAATTCATGCAATGTTTTCTCCTAGCAAGGCCTCTTTTGCTCACTTTATTATGCTTAAAGGGACACTAAACCCCCCAAAAATATTTCATGATTCAGATAGAGAATACAATTTGAAATAACATTCCAATTGACTTCTATTATCTAATTTGCTTCATTCTTAAGATATCGTTTGTTGAAGAAATATCAATGCACATGTGTCAGCCAATCACACAAGGCATCTATGTGCATCTACAAATCAGCAGCTACTGAGCATATCTAGATATGCTTTTCAGCAAAGAATATCAAGAGAATGAAGCAAAATAGATAATAGAAGTAAATTAGAAAGTTGTTTAAAATGTTATGCTCTTTCTAAATCATGAAAGAAAAAATTTGGGTTTCATGTCCCTTTAAGGAATGCCCCTCTTCAGCCCACTTGCTGAGGCTGCAAGATTAATTTACAATAGAAATTTAAAGAACCCATTGAACTTTGACCTATTCGTTATGATTTTTGCTTTGTTTTCAAAATGCAAATTTTACAGATTACATTAAATATGAATATTTTTTGTGTGAAGGTTAATAAAATAATTGATAGTTTAACCTCTTGCACCATTTGGATGTAGGTATTATGTCACACAGTACTTTTCCCAGCATACTATGTTGACGTAGTATCTACACAGAGGTGCATGCTGCGGTCTCCGCTGTAAACTTAGACAGTGGAGACTGCAGCTCAAGGCAAAAGGTATCTGCCTTCATACAGTAAGCACTGTTTGTACTCACCTACCATATGACGGCAGATCTCAGATCGTTAATATGCTACTGAAAAAAGGGATCTTGGAGGGTGTCACTACACTACAGAAAAAAAAATCAAATAAAAAAAAACAAAACAACAAAAAGTAACGAAAAGAGTTATTTGTTGCTAGCAGACTGGCTAACAGTATGAATTATGGCACTGAGAAGTGGAAGGGGGAGGTGAAGGGAGCTGTAGGAGGACCAGGAAGGTGGAAAGGTTAGGAGAAACCCCTAAACTGCAGAAATAAATAAATATTTTTTAAAAAGCCCTAAACTGCATACAGTCAGACTGTCTGTAGTACTTAAGATGGTGGTGACCAGTGTGGGGGAAGAGTGCTGTGTGAGAGTAATCAGGTAGAGATCAGGGGTGGGAGGTGTCCGGTAGAAGGGTAATCTCTACACTACAGTAAAAATTAACTTTACAAGCTAACTGATTAACCCCTTCACTGCCAAGAATTTCAAGTATTATTCACAGCTGCAATTAGCGGCTTTCTAATTGAGATAAACAATGAATTCATGCCTGCTATTTCTGAACAAAAGGGATCCCAATGAAGCTTTTACAACCATTTGTCTTATGGCTGCATTAGTTGTGTGTAAATAATTTCGGTGGGAAACCAAAAGTTTGTAAAAAAGTTAACAATTTTATTTTATGTGATCGTATTTGGAGGCCAAGTAGTGGCATCAAATATACCAAAATGGGCCTAGATCAATACCTTGGGTTGTCTACTTTAAATATATATATATATATATATATATATATATATATATATATATATATATATATATATATTTCATGGGTAAATAAGAAAAAACAAAGGCTCTATTTTTTTTAATAGAGTGATAGCAAAAATACTAATAATGCAATAAAAAATATATGTTTTAACATACTTCTAACATTTAGATTTATATTTGTTTATAATTTCTATATTTTTGTAGAAACTTCTTTGACATGAATATGATAATATTCATACTTTATATACTTTCATATATAAAACTATGTTCTTATCTTAGATACCTTTAATATTTTGTATAGTTTGAAATAACAGAATAGGAACATAGTTTACTTAAAGGGACATAAAACAGTATGAACTAAAATAAGTTTCTAAATATATAATGCAGCCAAAGCTTACCTGCAAAACCGTTTATGCTTTAACCAACATTAACCCCTTTAATTCAGGTATAGTTTTGTTTGCAGCAAGCTCTCCCCTTGACATTTCCATATATGGAAGGTGCTATCTAGGCAATAGCTTCTGCATAATGCGGCTAAACTGAATGGAGCTTGATGCCCCTGTTTCCATGTGAGCTTGCCAGAAACAGCAGTTATGAAGCAGTGATCTAAAGACCGCTGCTCCATAACTGGTTCGCTGCCTCTGAGGCTGCGATCTGCAATCTGCCCGATCCTATACAATAGGGCTGATTGACACCCCCTGCTAGCGGCCGATTGGCCGTGAATCTGCAGGGGCAACATTGCACAAGCAGTTCTGGTGAACTGCTTGTGCAATGTTAAATGCCATATAAAGAAAAATAGAAAAAGCGCTTAAGAGAAAACACCTCTTAGTTGTACAATGTTAAATGCCAACAGCGTAGTCGGCATTCAGCGAAGTCTGTCGGACATGATACTCTACAGCGTATAATGTCGGACAGACATTGATAAATCGGCCCCCAAGAATAAACAACAGCTCAATAGCTTAGGAGCAGTCTCTTACTGCCCAATAATGTTTTTTATAGAAAATAACTTTCCTGAAGTACATCAGTCTGATCCTGCCAACAAGGTCAACCCAAGCCCTGAAATACCAGGCAATCCCTCTCTGAACAAGGAACATAGCATCCCCAGGTGATTATTTCCCCCCTATTTCTTCTTACACTATTGGTTGATGCATAATATATTTATTCATCCCCTACAGTTCTTTTTCTGTTTCTATCAAACTCTTTGATGAGTTTTAAGCACTTTTAAAATTTAAAATTGAATACGTAGAAAATTAAAAATTTAATATGTAGAAGCCTAGATTACAAGTTGAGTGCAAAAATATTAGCTCTATATAGTGCAAACACTGCTCAAATTAAATCAATACAGCTCCTATTCTTGCATTAGTATTACAAGTTGAAAGTAAAAGGTTTGCATGTGAATGAAAGACTCAGGCTTGCTAACATCTGGAGGTCAGATAGCGAGACCACGCTAACTCCCTTTCCTCATAGACTTCTATGAAGCGCACTCACACGCTAACCCAAAGGTGCACTAGGCCAACTGAGCTAAAACTGAATATGTGTTCAGAAATACTTTAAATACTTTTCAGTTTGAAGAAAATGTTACTAAATAGATTTATGTATATATTTATGTATATTAAAGTGATTGTAAATTTGAATATATTTCTAGTATGACCTTCATTCATCTATGCCCTGTTATGCCTATAAAAGTTTTTATTTTGTAAAATGACTCACAATAATGACCATGCTCCAGCTGCCTCAAGCTAGTGTGCAATTTTCTGTTTATTTCATTTTCCTACCGAAACGCTGGCGGAAGGCCATGTTTACAAAAAAAAGCCTGTATAATTTGCACATGTGCCTAATATGTCACTGATGCACTTTGTCCGTGAGCGAGCACAGGCTACAAGTTTGTGTTCACTAACAATACAAATCACGATTCACAGTTCTCAGCTCCAGCTCCAGAGGTAAACAGTGAATCTCATGATTCATTGTTTACATTGGAACAGATTGCAGAGGTTAGCGCATGCCTATATTACCCTAGCTCCGGAGCGCTCTGTACATCACACAAACCAGAAACCAGGAAATATAAGTGGCAGAGGACAGAAAATAGTAAGAAATAAATTATACATTTTACAAAGTTAGGGATATGTTTCTCAAAAATTATCTCAGCGACTTCGATATATAGGGGCCTATTTATCAAAGTGTCAACTATGTTGGATTCACCGCCGTCAATACACTTGCCAGACTTCGCTGCCGCAGATCTGAATATGATCTCCTTATTTATCAGAAAAGCGGTCAAAAACATGTGCGTCAAGTACGGTGCAAAGAGCATCGGACTGGTGTTAACTAACAGTCATTGATGTCGCGGTTATTCAGGCTCTTCCCAACTTTATTTATACCATTTCATTACTGCCCATGAACAAGCAATTTTTTTTTTCCATCTGTTAATGTCCAAGAAATAAATTGATTTATACCTCAAAAAACAATATCTCATAGAAAGTTAGTCTTATATTTATTTGTTATATGATATGTGTGTGTTATGTCAGAAATCTTTTGCAAACATATTAACATGTCCCTAAGTCCATTTTTTTGTTCTAAACAATGTTGTCTGTCATATCTCTGTGTTTATACCATTATATGTATATATTGTAAATGTATTATTATTCTAAACAGGAATAATTGTGAATATAACATGTAATCAGAGTATACTGTATCATATGTATTTATTTGCAATCAATGGATATTTTAAAGGGATAGGAAATTAAAAATTTAAGTTGCATGACTCAGATAGAGCATGTCCTTTTAAAACAATTTCAAATTCACTTATATTTTCAAATGTGCTTTTCTTGGTATCCCTTGTTGGAAAAGAATATGCACATATCTTACACTAGTGGGAGCTAGCTGCTAATTGGTGCCTGCACACATTTGTCTCTTGTGATTGGCTAAATTAATGTGTTCAGCTATCTGCCAGTAGTGCAATGCTGTTCCTTCAGCAAAGGATAACAAGAGAATGAAGCAAATTTGATAATAGAAGTAAATTGGAAAGTTGTAAAATTGTATGTTCTGTCAAAATCATGAAAGAATATTTTGGGGTTTCCTGTCCCTTTAAGAGCTGGGCCAGGTTTCTCTCTGCACCTGTCTATCCCCTCCTGATTGCAATCTATTTTTACAAAAACACCCCTTCACAGGTGTTATAAAATAGGCTGGTATATAAGATGACATTTCTCACTGAAAAAGAAATTTAAGAGAAGGAAGAAATACACTGAAAATAGCATGCCAGTAAAGAGGTGATTTTAATTTCTGCTGTATCTGAATCATGACAGTTTAAAGTTAGGTGGGCTATCACATTGAGCTATCAGTTTAAGATTCTATTGAATCAAACATCAATTCGAATTTTAAAATCCTTGTCTAAAATATTACACTGTGTGCCC
This sequence comes from Bombina bombina, assembly GCF_027579735.1. Lineage (NCBI taxonomy): Eukaryota > Metazoa > Chordata > Amphibia > Anura > Bombinatoridae > Bombina > Bombina bombina. The sequence goes on from NC_069503.1 coordinate 760,293,697, forward strand.
TAATGTCAGCATCAATGTTTATCTTTAATACTAATTCCACATACACATACTTTCAAAGTGTAATGCACATTGTTACAAATGGCACTTACAAGTTCTGATGAGTGATCAATGACACAAGTATCGAGCAATTTGATTCGTTAGTGATAGTAGAATAGAAAAATTCTCTAGTGTGTGGGTTATTTAGGAGATTGCATCATAATTGGTGCGAAAAGTGTTGAGTCAAATATGCCGCTAAGTGGAGAGTTGGACCTGTATTACTTGGCTTAAACATGGTGCACATAGATTTTTCCAACAAATTAAAAGGAAGCTAGCTGTATTATGTTATATTATGTTATTTATTTCATTTTTATCTCTATATCTATTAGTTCAAGAAGTTTGGGGCAAAACTTTGCAACAAATATGTAGAAATAATATTGTCCCCTTGCTTTGTAATGAGAGACAAAGTTGTAGCATAATCCATAAGTAGTAATTAATTTTTCATTTCTATCCCTATATCTACTAGTGCACCAAATGTGGAGCAATAATATTGTTTGATTTAGAAAGGGTATACAATTTGAATAAAGTTTCTAATTTACTTTTATTATGTAATATACTTCATTCTCTTGCAGCATCGAACATAAGCTTTCTGTGTTTTCCGACTCATTGAGTTCTATGGCATCCGTGACCTCAAGGGTGGTGGATTGAAAACTAAGTACGCTGAGTTGTAAAAGATGCAAGCATAACTGTAGAATTTTTGATAACTATGAGAGCTTCAAATAGTGTCGATTAGGAGGGCAAATGAACACGATTCCGCTCGAATACCACGGTTTTCAACTCGCATGGATCTGTGTCGGATTGAGATCACAGGATCATATTTTACGTCACAAAATTCTACATTTGCTGATCTTGACATTTTGAGAACTACGGCGGATCAATCTCGCGAAAATTATGATGTGGAATTCCAGCGTATTTTCAGTTCACACTTTGATAAATAGGCCCCATAGGCTTTATTTAATCTAATATAACATGTTCTTGAAACTTTAAATTTACCATCACATTAAATATAAAGTATCTATCTATCTATAGAGAAAGAACGAGAGAGAGAGAGAGAAAGAAAGATATTCATATTTAAAACCAAATATAACATTTCCTTCCAAGTGAAAGCAAAGGTATTTAACCCCCTTCCTACCAGGAATTTAAGAGAAAACGTGCCCAAAATACCGGTGAATTTTTAAAATTTTTGCTATCACTCCATTTAAACAGAAATTGAGAATTCTTTTTCTTTTTCCTATTTACCTATTATATATATACACTGTATATATATATATATATATATATATATATATATATATATATATATATATATATATATATATATATATATATATATATATATATATATATATATATATATATATATACATACAGGTGGCCCTCGTTTTACAATGGTTCAATTTACACAGTTTCAGAATAACAACCTTTTTTTTCCAGTCATGTGACTGCTATTGAAAAGCATTGAGAAGCAGTGCATTTATTAAAATAGCCAGTAGGTGGAGCTGTCCGCTTGTGTTGCAGCAAAGCAAATCAAGCTGAAATTAATCAGTTTAACCAGACCTGAGCTATCGAGCAGATTTCAAAGGAACAAGATCTTCCTGTCTATAAATCAGTCCAGATTGTAATGCATAGAAAGAACTGTTCGCAGAAAAATGCAAGTGAAGTCTGTGTTGTGCGATTATTTTATTAGGTTTATAATGCTGTTTAGCAAATGTTTTTGTTCATTTAACTTAATTTTATTTTATATTCTGTGTTGTGTGATTATTATTATTATCAGGACTCAAAGATATCAGGTCTCAGGTGTTAGGGGAAAAAAATGCATGCAAGAGGCTTTAACATAGAGTTACATAAATATACAGGTCTAGATATCTATATGAATGTATATATATATATATATATATATATATATATATATATATGTGTGTATACATATGTATTTATGTATTTATATGTGTATATATGTATTTACAGACATATATACACATATAAACACATAAATGCATATGTATACATATATAGATACATGTATATATATATATATATATATATATATATATATATATATATATATATATATATATATATATATATATATATATATATATATATATATATATATATAAAAACAAAATATCCACACTCACTGGTCTTAAATGAAAAAAAACTTTATAGATTAGGTCTGAGATCAGCCCTGAGGATGGGGTGTTGTACCCCGAAACATCACTTCTATAAAGTTGTTTTTTCATTTAAGACTCATTTAAGACTCTCTCTCTCTCTCTCTCTCTCTCTCTCTCTCTCTCTCTCTCTCTCTCTCTCTCTCTCTCTCTCTCTCTCTCTCTCTCTCTCTACTGTGTGTATATATATATATATATATATATATATACATATATACACACATTTATATATACTGTATGTGTGTGTGTATAGATATATATTGTAACAAAAAACATCATATACAGGGAGTGCAGAATTATTAGGCAATTTCTATTTTTGAGGATTAATTTTATTATTGAACAACAACCATGTTCTCAATGAACCCAAAAAACTCATTAATATCAAAGCTGAATAGTTTTGGAAGTAGTTTTTAGTTTGTTTTTAGTTATAGCTATTTTAGGGGGATATCTATGTGTGCAGGTGACTATTACTGTGCATAATTATTAGGCAACTTAACAAAAAACAAATATATACCCATTTCAATTATTTATTTTTACCAGTGAAACCAATATAACATCTCAACATTCACAAATATACATTTCTGACATTCAAAAACAAAACAAAAACAAATCAGTGACCAACATAGCCACCTTTCTTTGCAAGGACACTCAAAAGCCTGCCATCCATGGATTCTGTCAGTGTTTTGATCTGTTCACCATCAACATTGCGTGCAGCAGCAACCACAGCCTCCCAGACACTGTTCAGAGAGGTGTACTGTTTTCCCTCCTTGTAAATCTCACATTTGATGATGGACCAAAGGTTCTCAATGGGGTTCAGATCAGGTGAACAAGGAGGCCATGTCATTAGATTTTCTTCTTTTATACCCTTTCTTGCCAGCCACGCTGTGGAGTACTTGGACGCGTGTGATGGAGCATTGTCCTGCATGAAAATCATGTTTTTCTTGAAGGATGCAGACTTCTTCCTGCACCACTGCTTGAAGAAGGTGTCTTTCAGAAACTGGCAGTAGGACTGGGAGTTGAGTTTGACTCCATCCTCAACCCGAAAAGGCCCCACAAGCTCATCTTTGATGATACCAGCCCAAACCAGTACTCCACCTTGCTGGCGTCTGAGTCGGACTGGAGCTCTCTGCCCTTCACCAATCCAGCCATGGGCCCATCCATCTGGCCCATCAAGACTCACTCTCATTTCATCAGTCCATAAAACCTTAGAAAAATCAGTCTTGAGATATTTCTTGGCCCAGTCTTGACGTTTCAGCTTGTGTGTCTTGTTCAGTGGTGGTCGTCTTTCAGCCTTTCTTACCTTGGCCATGTCTCTGAGTATTGCACACCTTGTGCTTTTGGGCACTCCAGTGATGTTGCAGCTCTGAAATGTGGCCAAACTGGTGGCAAGTGGCATCTTGGCAGCTGCACGCTTGACTTTTCTCAGTTCATGGGCAGTTATTTTGCACCTTGGTTTTTCCACACGCTTCTTGCGACCCTGTTGACTATTTTGAATGAAACGCTTAATTGTTCGATGATCACGCTTCAGAAGCTTTGCAATTTTAAGAGTGCTGCATCCCTCTGCAAGATATCTCACTATTTTTTACTTTTCTGAGCCTGTCAAGTCCTTCTTTTGACCCATTTTGCCAAAGGAAAGGAAGTTGCTTAATAATTATGCACGCCTGATATATGGTGTTGATGTCATTAGACCACACCCCTTCTCATTACAGAGATGCACATCACCTAATATGCTTAATTGGTAGTAGGCTTTCGAGCCTATACAGCTTGGAGTAAGACAACATGCATAAAGAGGATGATGTGGTCAAAATACTCATTTGCCTAATAATTCTGCACTCCCTGTATATATATATATTTATAGAAATAAACAATACTATTGCTTCAGACTTGAAAAAGGAAGACATTCTTCCGAAAGCATGTCATCTTATAAATGTATAGTTAGTCCAATAAATAGTATCATTGCTCAATGCAATACTCTTGTTATTTTGAGATATATATATATATATATATATATATATATATATATATATATATATATATATATATATATATATATATATATAATATGTCTCAAAATGGATTTGCACTATCACCTTGCATATTCAACTGTCAGGGTGTCAGACTCACTGGTCTTAAATTAAAAAAAACTTTATAGAAGTGACGTTTCGGGGTACAACACCCCTTCCTCAGGCCAGATCTCAAACCTAATCTATAAAGTTTTTTTTCATTTAAGACCAGTGAGTGCGGATATTTTGTTTTACTAAATTGAATCTATATTTCCTGACACCCTGGCAGTTGAATATGCAAGGTGAGAGTGCAAATCCAATGCAATAATCTTGTTATTTTGATATATAAATCTCTGAACTAACACGGCTACTCCAATCAACGTATATACTGTATATACTGTGTGTATATATATATATATATATATATATATATATATATATATATATATATATATATATATATATATATATATATATATAATTGCATTGGAGTCCTTTGCAGTTAAATAGATGAAAACTTGAAAAAACATATTTATACAATATTCATTTTTAATAAAGTGTTTAACTGTGTATGTACTGGGAATATTTCACATACCAATATTCTTAACATAAGGGAATATGTTCTAAGTACTTTTAAATAGATATTTCTCTCTCTATATATATATATATATCTGAATATTAGCTATATCTATATATTATCATATATATATATATATATATATATATATATATATATATATATATATATATATATATATATATATATATATGTGTGTGTGTGTTTATAGATAAATATTGTAACAAAAATCATCATATATATTTATAGAAATATGTATTTAGGAATAAATTGAACCTATTCTTGTATGTGAAGAACATTGGAATGTAAAATACTCCTATTTTATGTCTGGTTAGTGCACTTGAGTAAACACGATCAGGTTTGTGCGTAAGTAAAGGAGTTTATTCCACTTTTCATGCTGCATTGAAGTGTTTGAGGGAATGCATTAACAAGATTGCAATATTCTAAGTTCTGTTTTTTGGCAAAAACTTTTTACTTTCTAATTGCAATACGCGCGTTACACGACGCATAAAAAACTTACTTCGAGAAAAAAATTTTTTTTACTCGATCAGGAGCGCTAAATAGCATGCCGTTTGAAATCTAGCCCAATATAGGAAACAGAATTATTTTTTATGCTATTGATATTTATTGCATGAATATAAAGAATTTGGTATCATTTCCCTATATTTTTATTTTCTTAATTATATTTTCTAATTCCTTTTATTCCACTTAAATATCTCTTTCTTATATTTACTATGTTTAATGGGCTGTCAGACTTAAACTTTAATAACATTATAGGCTAGTGTGGATAACTCCTGCTGACATCTGATATGGTTTCCGTTTGTCATAACTTAATGAACTGTAGCATTATAATTTCTTATGTGCTATATTTGTACCAGTTTGCAAAACCTTAATAAAAAAGAATATTTCTAAAAAAAGGAAACAAACAATAGTGTTAACAATATTTAAGTTATAAACACACTGCAATATCGCTATACAGCCATAAGCATGTTATTTAATACTAACCCACACAAAGCTTCTAATACACAAGGCACACCACCAATAAGAAATGTGTTGTGTAAATAGGAAGGAGTCCTAGAATAGGCACAGACTGCTGAAATTAAGAATAATATGAGCTAGATTACAAGTGGAGCACTATCGCTCCCGCTCGCTCGTTAGCATCGCTAGATGGAGGATTTTTCCCGCACATCAGGTTGCGCTTGTATTATAAGTTGAAAGTAAAAAGTTAGTGTGCAAGGAAATACCCGAAGTGCTAAAATTGGAACTTCAAATATCGCAACTACATTAACGTACTCTCTACCATAGAAGTCAACAAAGCACAAAAACTGGAAATAAACCTAACACAATTTTCTGGTAAAATATGTATATATATATATATATATATATATATATATATATATATATATATATATATATATATATATATATATATGAATTTCTATTTAAAAATATTTAGAAAAGGGCTCCAATGCTCTTATATATGTCTATACATGTATACACATGTATTTAGGCATTTATATGTCTGCAAATTCATATATACACATATAAATACATAAATACATATAAACACACACATATAAACATACATGTACATATTTAGACATATGTATGAACGTTCCCTCTTTGTCTACTTTCTTCTCACTAGGGGTTTCTGATTTAGGCACCCCCCTGTACTTGGCATTTAGGGATCCTTAGCGCCAATTATATCCCGTTTTTTCTAACCCCTCCTGATTGCAATCTATTTTTAAAAAAACACCCCTTCACAGGTGTTATAAAATGGGCATTAGATGGGTTATAAGATGACATTTCTTACTGAAAAAGAAATTCAAGAGAAGGAAGAAATACACTGAAAATAGCATGCCAGTAAAGAGGTGATTTTAATTTCTGCTGTATCTAAATCATGACAGTTTAAAGTTAGGTGGGCTATCCCTTTGAGCTATCAGCTTAAGATTCTATTGAATCAAATATCAATTCAGATGATGGAAACTAAAAAAAAAAATAGAGGGGTGCCACATGGTGTAGTATTGACTAAGTCACCCAGCAGGAAGCAGGCCCTGAGCCCCTAGTAGTGGCAGCTTACAGAGAGAACGGCACAACCGGAGTGCCAGGCAAGACAGCACGGGACCCACAGAGTCGCCCGTATGACTCACACCAGCGCCAGGAGCGCTCGACATCAGATCAGGTGACCAGGAGGTCCAATCCGTAGTGCTGTATGATGGCAGACACCAAAAGGCTTAGAGGATCAGGCAAAAAAAACTATGCATTTCTGTATGGAGGGTAGGGCAGCAGACAACAGTGTAGGCGTGATATAGCCCAAAGATGATTATTAAAAACCAGAAGCAAGTGGAAGTAATGGATGTGTAAAATTTAATAAATTACACAATAATGCAGCAACATGTTTCTCAGCAACACATGCTGTTTCATCAGGCTGTATATCAGCCCTATAACCCTCCCCTCTCCCAATGGTGTCCCCATCTTAGGTACTGGTAGCTATCTGTCAGTACCCAGTTTGCAGTGATATTTGTATTTTTTTATTTTTTTATTTTTTTATTTTTATATTTTTTAGCTATAGTGGAGCATCCCCTATCTATGTTAAAGCCCTTTGCAAGCCTTTAAAAAAAAAATTCAGACAGTGTTAGTATTATTATTATTTTCAGGTATTTTCAGGTATTTGTAGAGCACTAACAGGTTCCGCAGCATTGGTGGTTTTATAAAAACAATTACAGGGATCAAATGGGTAGAGGGTCCTGCTGAGAGTTACACTGTTGTAGTCAACTCTTATGAAGGTGGACTACAAAAAAGCTTACATGCTATGGGGTTTAAGGGGATAGCAGTGGAGATAGGAAGGTTAGTGTAGGTTGTATGCGTCCCTGAATAGTAGAGTCTTCAGGGAGAACTTGAAGCTTTTAAAACTAGTGGAGAGTCTTGTAGAGCAAGGGAGAGAGTTGCATAAGATTGGAGCCAGTCTGGAGAAATCTTGTAAACGTGAATGTAAGGAGGTGGCAAGAGAGGAGGAGAGTAGAAGATCATGAGTGGAGTGAAGGGATCTGGAGGGAGAGTATCTGGAGACAAGGTCTGAGATGTAGGGGGGAGCAATGCAATTGAGGGCTTTATGTATCAGAGTGAGAATTTTGTGTTTAATCCTGGAGGCAAGAGGAAGCCAGGGAAGGGATTGGCAGAGAGGTGCGGCAGATGAAGAGCGATGTGTAAGGAAGATGAGCCTGGCAGAGGCATTCATTATGGATTGTAATGGAGCTAGGTGGCAGCTAGGGAGACCAGAGGGGATGGATTTGCAGTAGTCAAGGTGGGAAAGGATGAGAGAGTGGATTAAAATCTTAGCTGTGTCTTGTGTAAGGAAATGTCTGATTTTAGAGATGTTTTTAAGGTGGAAGCGGCAGGCTTTAGCCAAGGACTGAATATGAGGAGTGAAAGACCTGAGTCAAATGTGACCCCAAGACATTGGGCATGTGTGTTTGGGTTAATGATGGAGTTATCAACAGTTATAGAGACATGGGTGATGGAGATTTTGGAAGAAGGGGGGGAAATAGGGAGCTCAGTTTTGGAGAGATTTAGCTTGAGGTAGTGAGAGGACATCCAAGATGAGATATGAGAGAGACAGTTAGTGACATGGGTTAGCAAGGAAGGAGATAGTTCTGATGCAGAGAGGTAGATTTGGGTATCGGCGGCACACAAATGATAGTGAAACCAGTGGGACTTTATTAAGGAACCTAATGAGAACATGTAGATTTAGAAGAGAAGGGACCAAGGAGAGAGCCTTGCGGTACCCCAACAGAAAGAGGTAACAGGCAGAGGATACCCCAGAGAAGGCTACACTAAAGGTATGGTTAGACAGATAGGAAGAGAACCAAGAGAGAGCTGTGTTGCAGATGCAGAAGGATTGGAGGGTATGGAGCAAAAGTTGGTGGTTGACAATATCAAAGGATGCAGACAGATCACGGAGGATAACAAGAGAGAAGTGGCCTTTGGATTTTGCTGGAAGTAGGTCTTTGGTAACCTTAACAATTGCTGTCTCTGTTAAGTGAAGGGGGCAAAATCCAGATTGCAGTGGATCAAGGAGGGAGTTTAATGTAAGGAAATGGAATAGATGTGCATAAACTAGCTTTTCAAGAAGCTCTGAGGCAAGAGGGAGTAGGGAAATAGTGCGGTAGTTTTATGGGGAGGTTGGATCGAGAGGTTTTTTGAGGATAGGTGTGACTAATGCATGTTCAAGAGATGTGGGAACTTTACTAGTGCTGAGGTAGAGGTTAAAGATGTGTGTGAGTATAGGGGTAAGGGTAGAAGAGAGGGAGTGGAGTAGTTGTGAGGGGATGGGGTCGAGGGGACACGAAGTTAAGGGAGAGGATAGTATAAGGGCAGAAACTTCTTCCTCTGTAACAGGGGCAAAAGAGCTAAATTTTTGGCTATGTGGGTTTTGGATGATTGTGAGCTTTTCAGGGGGTGGGAGATAGGTAGTATGTTGAAAGCTGATTTAATTTCTGATGGAGTCGATTTTGTTTTTGAAGTAGCTGGCAAAATCTTGAGCTGAGAGAAAAGTTGTGGTGGGAGGTGGGGGTGGGTGGAGAAGAGTATTGAATGTGGAGAACAGACGTTTTGGGTTTGAAGAAACAGTAGAGATAAGAGTATAGAAGTAATGTTGCTTATATAGATTGAGGGCAGAATAGTAAAAGTTCAAGATGAACTTATAGTGAAGAAAGTCAGCAGATTTCCTCCAGTGTTTCTCAGCAGTACCGGAACATCTACGTAGGTACAGTGTCAGAGGAGTATGCCAGGGTTGAAGGTGATGATGTATGTTTTTCGAGCTATGGTAGGTGGGGCCAGATTATCAAGACCAATGTAAGACTGGAGTTATAGTGGCAGATATATTAATTAGAAAAGGAAAAAGAGGGGATGGAAGAGAGAAGAGATTCAAGAGAGCTAGTGAGCTGTTGCTGATCTAGTGACTTGATACTTCTGTGAATCTTAGTCTAAGGGATAGAAGGAGGGAGATTTGTAGGGAGGGAGGTGATGTTACAAGTGAGGATGTGGTGGTCAGAAAGAGGAAAAGGTGAGTTTGTGAAGTTTGAGATAGTGAATCGATAGCTGAAAATCAGATTAAGGGAATGACCATCTTTGTGAGTGGGAGAGTCAGTCCATTGTGACAGGATGAAAGAGGAAGTGAGTTACAGAATTGTTTTGCAGAGGAGGCAGTGGGATTATCAACAGGGAGGGTGAAGTCATCGAGAATGAGGGCAGGGGTATCTGAGGAAAGGAAGTAAGGTAGCCGGGCAGTAAAGTGATCTAGAATTAGAGTTGCAGAGCCAGGGGGCGGTATATGACTGCAACACGTAAAGAGAGGGGAGAGACTAAGCTAATCATGTGTGTTTCAAATGAAGAAAATGTGAGGGAAGAGAAGGGCTGTATTTGTTAAAAGGTGCAACAAATTGAAAGTAATATACCAACACCACCTACTTGTCTATTGTCAGACCTAGGAGTGTGGCTGAAGTGGAGACCCCCATATGACAGTGCAGAAGAGGAAGCAGTGTTTGAAGGAGAGAGCCAGGTTTCTGTGAGAGCCGGAAGATTGAGAGAGTGGGAGATAAAGAGGTCATGGATAGTATGAGCTTAACTGTACTTTTAAATGTATTTTTGATGTGTTTTGTGCAACTTTGTGTTTTGTGCATAACAGTTAACCAGAACTGTGAATACCCCATATCGTTTGTGAGCTACAGTCAGCGCAACTTGTAATCTATACCTAGGTTGGAATCTGTTGCTGCAGTATAGAGAAAACATTTAAATTAGATTTGGTACATTTGTAATTTAATTGCTACATCTGGAGTTTAATAGGTGGGTTTTACTTCAAAGGAACAGAAAAACTAAATATTTATTTCATGGTTCAGAAATACATTTTTAAACAACTTTCTAATTTACTTCTATTATCAAATTTACTTCATTCTGTTGGGATCCTTTGATAAAGTAGCAGAAATGCACTATTGGAATCTAGGGCCTAGATTTAGAGTTTGGCGGTAGCCGTCAAAACCAGCGTTAGAGGCTCCTAACGCTGGTTTTTACCGCCCACTGGTATTTGGAGTCAGTCAGGAAAGGGTCTAACGCTCACTTTGCAGCCGCGACTTTTCCATACCGCAGATCCCCCTACGCCATTTGCGTATCCTATCTTTTCAATGGGATCTTTCTAATGCCGGTATTTAGAATCTTGGCTGAAGTGAGCGTTAGAAATCTAACGACAAAACTCCAGCCGCAGAAAAAAGTCAGGAGTTAAGAGCTTTCTGGGCTAACGCCGGTTTATAAAGCTCTTAACTACTGTGCTCTAAAGTACACTAACACCCATAAACTACCTATATACCCCTAAACCGACGCCCCCCACATCGCCGCCACTCTATTAACATTTTTTAACGCCTAATCTGCCGCTCCGTACACCGCCGCCACTTACGTTATCCCTATGTACCCCTAATCTGCTGCCCCTAATACCGCTGACACCACATAATATTTATTAACCCCTAATCTGCCGCCCCAACGTCGCCGCCACCTACCTACACTTATTAACCCCTAATCTGCCGACCGGACCGCACCGCTACTATAATAAATGTATTAACCCCAAATCCGCCTCACTCCCGCCTCAATAACCCTATAATAAATAGTATTAACCCCTAATCTACCCTCCCTAACATCGCCGACACCTAACTTCAAGCATTAACCCCTAATTCTGCCGACCGGAGCTCACCGCTACTCTAATAATTTTTTTAACCCCTAAAGCTAAGTCTAACCCTAACCCTAACACCCCCCTAAGTTAAATATAATTTTTATCTAACGAAATAAATTAACAATTAATAAATAAATTATTCCTATTTAAAGCTAAATACTTACCTGTAAAATAAACCCTAATATAGCTACAATATAAATAATAATTATATTGTAGCTATTTTAAGATTAATATTTATTTTACAGGCAACTTTGTATTTATTTTAACCAGGTACAATAGCTATTAAATAGTTAATAACTATTTAATAGCTACCTAGTTAAAATAATTACAAAATTAACTGTAAAATAAATCCTAACCTAAGTTAAAATTAAAACTAACACTACACTATCAATAAATTAATTAAATAAAATACCTACAATTATCTACAATTAAACCTAACACTACACTATCAATAAATTAATAAAATACAATACCTACAAATAAATACAATTAAATAAACTAACTAAAGTACAAAAATAAAAAAGAACTAAGTTACAAAAAATAAAAAAATATTTACAAAAATTAGAAAAATATTACAACAATTTTAAACTAATTACACCTACTCTAAGCCCTCTAATAAAATAACAAAGACCCCCAAAATAAAAAAATGCCCTACCCTATTCTAAAATGCCCCAAAGAATTCAGCTCTTTTGCCTGTAAAAAAAAAAACATACAATACCCCCCCACATTACAACCCACCACCCACATACCCCTAATCTAACCCAAACCCCCCTTAAATAAACCTAACACTAAGCCCCTGAAGATCTCCCTACCTTGTCTTCACCACGCAGGGTTCACCGATCGATCCAGAAGAGCTCCTCCGATGTCTTGATCCAAGCCCAAGCGGGGGGCTGAAGATGTCCATGATCCGACTGAAGTCTTCATCCAAGCGGGAGCTGAAGAGGTCCATGATCGGGCTGAAGTCTTCATCCAAGCGGGAGCTGAAGAGGTCCATGATCGGGCTGAAGTCTTCTATCAAGCGGCATCTTAAATCTTCTTTCTTCCAGATCCATGTTCATCCCGCCGACGCGGAACATCCATCTTCACCGACGACTTCCTGACGAATGACGGTTCCTTTAAGGGACGTCATCCAAGATGGCGTCCCTCGAATTCCGATTGGCTGATAGGATTCTATCAGCCAATCGGAATTAAGGTAAGAAAATTCTGATTGGCTGATGGAATCAGCCAATCAGAATCAAGTTCAATCCAATTGGCTGATCCGATCAGCCAATCAGATTGAGCTTGCATTCTATTGGCTGATCGGAACAGCCAATAGAATGCGAGCTCAATCTGATTGGCTGATCGGATCAGCCAATCGGATTGAACTTGATTCTGATTGGCTGATTTCATCAGCCAATCAGAATTTTCCTACCTTAATTCCAATTGGCTGATAGAATCCTATCAGCCAATCGGAATTCGAGGGACGCTATCTTGGATGACGTCCCTTAAAGGAACCGTCATTTGTCGGGAAGTCGTCGGTGAAGATGGATGTTCCGCGTCGGCAGGATGAACATGGATCCGGAAGAAAGAAGATTGAAGATGCCGCTTGATAGAAGACTTCAGCCGGATCATGGACCTCTTCAGCTCCCGCTTGGATGAAGACTTCAGCCGGATCATGGACATCTTCAGCCCCCCGCTTGGGCTTGGATCAAGACATCAGAGGCTCTTCTGGATCGATCGGTGAACCCTACGTGGTGAAGATAAGGTAGGAAGATCTTCAGGGGCTTAGTGTTAGGTTTATTTAAGGGGGGTTTGGGTTAGATTAGGGGTATGTGGTTGGTGGGTTGTAATGTTGGGGGGGTATTGTATGGGGTTTTTTTTACAGGCAAAAGAGCTGAATTCTTTGGGGCATGCCCCGCAAAGGGCCCTTTTCAGGGCTGGTAAGGTAAAAGAGCTTTTCTATTTTAATTTTAGAATAGGGTAGGGCATTTTGTTATTTTGGGGGTATTTGTTATTTTATTAGGGGGCTTAGAGTAGGTGTAATTAGTTTAACATTGTTGTAATATTTTTCTAATGTTTGTAAATATTTTTTTATTTTTTGTAACTTAGTTATTTTTTATTTTTTGTACTTTAGTTAGTTTATTTCATTGTATTTATTTGTAGGTATTGTATTTAATTAATTTATTGATAGTGTAGTGTTAGGTTTAATTGTAGATAATTGTAGGTATTTTATTTAATTTATTTATTGATAGTGTAGTGTTAGGTTTAATTGTAACTTAGGTTAGGATTTATTTTACACTTAATTTTGTAATTATTTTAACTAGGTAACTATTAAATAGTTATTAACTATTTAATAGCTATTGTACCTGGTTAAAATAATTACAAAGTTGCCTGTAAAATAAATATTAATCCTAAAATAGCTACAATATAATTATAATTTATATTGTAGCTATATTAGGGTTTATTTTACAGGTATGTATTTAGCTTTAAATAGGAATAATTTATTTAATAAGAGTTAATTTATTTAGTTAGATTTAAATTATATTTAACTTAGGGGGATGTTAGGGTTAGACTTAGCTTTAGGGGTTAATACATTTATTAGAGTAGCGGTGAGATCCGGTCGGCAGATTAGGGGTTAATTATTGTAGGTAGGTGGAGGCGACGTTGGGGGCGGCAGATTAGGGGTTAATAAATATAATATAGGGGTCGGCGGTGTTAGGGGCAGCAGATTAGGGGTACATAGGGATAACGTAGGTTGCGGCGGTGTTCGGAGCGGCAGATTAGGGGTTAATAATAATATGCAGGGGTCAGCGATAGCGGGGGCGGCAGAATAGGGGTTAATAAATATAACATAGGGGTCGGCGGTGTTAGGGGCAGCAGATTAGGGGTACATAGGGATAACGTAGGTTGCAGCGGTGTACGGAGCGGCAGATTAGGGGCTAATAATAATATGCAGGGGTCAGCGATAGCGGGGGCGGCAGATTAGGGGTTAATAAGCATAAGGTTAGGGGTGTTTAGACTTGGGGTACATGTTAGGGTGTTATGTGCAGACTTAGGAAGTGTTTCCCCATAGGAAACAATGGGGCTGCGTTAGGAGCTTAACGCTGCTTTTTTGCAGGTGTTAGGTTTTTTTTCAGCTCAAACAGCCCCATTGTTTTCTATGGAGGAATCGTGCACGAGCACGTTTTTGAAGCTGGCCACGTCCGTAAGCAACGCTGGTATTTAGAGTTGCAGTGGCGGTAAATATGCTCTACGCTCCCTTTTTTGGAGCCTAACGCAGCCCTTCTGAGAACTCTCAATACCAGCGGTATTTAAAAGGTGCGGGGGAAAAAAGCATGCATAGCTAACGCACCCCTTTGGCCGCAGAACTCTAAATCTAGCCGATTGTGAACACATCATGTTAGCCAATGACAGGAGGCATATGTGTGTACCTACCAGTCACCATCTAGTTCCTAGTAGTTGAATTGCTGCTCCTGAGGCTACCCAAAGAAGCTTTTCAACAAAAAATACCAAAAAAAAAAAAAGCATATTATTATATTAATTGGGAAGCTATTTCAAATTGCATGCTTTATATGGATCATTGTCATAGAAGTGAGATATATAAAATGATCTTTTAGGATTTAAAAATCTGTAATTTACTAAAATAAAAAATAATAAATAAATGATAATAGTAATAATAATAATAAAATATTATTAAATATTATGTGTAGTTGGTTTTAAAAGTATTGTAATCCAGTGCTTACACCTAAAAAAAATAATTGAACTATTTAAAAAACAATTAATTTATAATTCCAAAAATATGTATAATAATTACTTAACCTTATTATCATTTTTTAACCCTTACGGAATTTGTTTATCTGGATACTTTGGCAATCCTTTCTGTGATATAAAATGTACACAAACATACACAGTTTGGTTTATCAAACAAGTATATGTAGAGAATAGTTCTGTTTATCCAGCTTGTGGGAATTCCTGTTGAAGGAGGAGCCAAAATAACAATTGCAAGCACATCTCCTTGCCTGGGAAAAAATATCCATCTCCCACATGCCTTTCACTTCAATTTTATCAATACTTTTGACACCAGGAAATGAAGTGTAGTGGACCTTTCATAACTGTTCCTTGGAAAGTTATTTACAATGTCAAAGCAATATCACAGACAAAGAATTACAAAATGTTTTATAAAATACCTCAGCAAATTAAAAATTACACTGTGAAAAGAGAAAAAAATCTATTAGTTGTACAAACCAGAGTACATTTTCTGACACATTATTTGGAGCACTATATTATATTATATTATATTATATTAAAAACCATAAATCTCACATATGGCAACAACACAAAATGGCAACCAGTTCACATATCTATAATATTATATCTGGGATATTATACAGGTACCAAAACTTGGCATCTCACATACGGCTTATCCATATATCTATCTATCTATCTATCTATCTATCTATCTATCTATCTATCTATCTATCTATCTATCTATCTATCTATCTATCTATCTATCTATCTATCTATATATACAGTATATATATATATATATATATATATATATATATATATATACAGTATATATATATATATATATCCTATTATATAAAAGGCCAAGTGTGTTTGTCCGAAGCTGTCATGCGCAGTAGAGACAGCACAAGGACAAACACACCTGTCCTTTGAGTCCTACTCCCTAGCTGATCTGCGGCAGAAGTGAGCAGGGGCGTGGCCGGCATGTAGGGGGCGTGGCCAGGCGTGAATGGCCGTGAATGAGGCGTGGTCGGTCGTGAAGGGGGCATGGCCAGGCGCGGTCGCGAGATAGGGAGGGGAGAGAGATAGAGAGAAGGAGAGAGAGAGGAGGGGAGACAGAGGAGGGGGGAGAGAGAGAGAGGAGAGGGGGAGAGAGAGAGAGGAGAGGGGGGAGAGAGAGAGGAGAGGGGGTGAGAGAGAGGAGAGGGGGAGAGAGAGAGAAGAGGGGGGGAGAGAGAGAGGAGTGGGGGGAGAGAGAGAGAGGAGTGGGGGGAAAGAGAGAGAGGAGAGGGGGAGAGAGAGAGAGGAGAGAGGGGGAGAGAGAGAGAGGAGAGGAGAGAGAGAGGGGGAGAGAGAGAGGAGGGGAGAGAGAGGAGAGGGGGAGAGAGAGGGGGGAGAGAGGGAGTTCAAAAGAGAGGGGGAGAGAGAGCGCAAAAGAGATGGGGGAATGAGAGAGCTCAAAAGAGAGGGGGAGAGAGAGCACAAAAGAGATGGGGGAGAGAGAGCAAAAGAGAGGGGGGAGAGAGAGAGAGCAAAAGAGAGGGGGAGAGAGTGCAAAAGAGAGGGGGGAGAGAGAGCAAAAGAGAGGGGGAGAGAGCGCAAAAGAGAGGGGGGAGAGAGCGCAAAAGAGAGGGGGGGAGAGAGAGCGCAAAAGAGAGGGGGGAGAGAGAGAGCAAAATAGGGGGGAGAGAGAGCACAAAAGAGAGGGGGGAGAGAGAGAGCAAAAGAGAGGGGGGGAGAGAGTGCAAAAGAGAAGGGGGGAGAGAGCGCAAAAGAGAGGGGGAGAGAGTGCAAAAGAGAGGGGGGGGGAGAGAGAGAGAGAGAGAGCAAAAGAGGGGGATAGAGAGAGTACAAAAGAGAGGGGGGAGAGAGAGATGGGAAGAGAGAGAGAGAGGGGGAGAGAGAGAGGAGGGGAGAGAGAGAGGGGGGAAAGAGAGCTTAAAAGAGAGGGGGAGAGAGAGCACAAAAGAGATGGGGGAGAGAGAGAGCTCAAAAGAGAGGGGGAGAGAGAGGCAAAAGAGATGGGGGAGAGAGAGAACTCAAAAGAGAGGGGGAGAGAGAGCGCAAAAGATAGGGGGGGAGAGAGCGCAAAAGAGAGGGGGAGAGAGAGCACGCAAAAGAGAGGGGGAGAGAGAGAGCGCAAAAGAGAGGGGGAGAGAGAGAGCGCAAAAGAGAGGGGGGAGAGAGATCGCGCAAAAGAGAGGAGAGAGAGCATGAAAAAGAGAGGGGGGAGAGAGAGAGAGCAAAAGAGAGGGGGGAGAGAGAGAGAGCAAAAGAGAGGGGGGAGAGAGAGAGAGCAAAAGAGAGGGGGGAGAGAGAGAGAGCAAAAGAGAGGGGGGAGAGAGAGCGCAAAAGAGAGGGGGAAAGGGAGAGCGCAAAAGAGAGGGGTAGAGGGAGAGCGCAAAAGAGGGGGGAGAGAGAGAGCGCAAAAGAGAGGGGGAGAGAGAGCACGCAAAAGAGAGAGGGGAGAGAGCGCGCAAAAGAGAGGGGGGAGAGAGAGCACAAAAAAAAGAGGGGGAGAGAGAGCACGAAAAAGAGAGGGGGAGAGAGTGAGAGCAAAAGAGAGGGGGAGAGAGAGAGAACAAAAGAGAGGGGGAGAGAGAGCAAAAGAGGGGGGAGAGAGAGCGCAAAAAAGAGGGGGAGAGAGAGCGCAAAAGAGAGGGGGGAGAGAGAGTGCAAAAGAGAGGAGGGAGAGAGGGGGGAGAGAGTGCAAAAGAGATGGGGGAGAGAGAGAGCGCAAAACAGATGGGGGAGAGAGAGAGAGCACAAAAGAGAGGGGGAGAGAGAGAGCGCAAAACAGATGGGGGGGAGAGAGAGAGAGCGCAAAAGAGAGGGGGAGAGAGAGCGCAAAATAGAGAGAGGGTAGAGACAGAGCGCAAAAGAGAGAGGGGAGAGAGAGAGTGCAAAATAGAGGGGGGAGAGAGAGCTCAAAGAGAGGGGGAGAGAGAAAGAGCTCAAAAGAGAGGGGGAGAGAGAGAGAGAGAGCAAAAGAGAGGGGGGAGAGAGAGAGAGCAAAAGAGAGGGGGAAGGAGAGATCACAAGGGGTGGGACCGCTGTACTGCACAAAATGGCCCATGTGAACAGGCTTTAGGACTAGTCTATATATAAAGGATTAAAGGATTATATTCACTTTAAATCCAGTGAGTTCAGATTTTTTGAAATTGTTATTGTTGTTACTCTGGCACTCTGGTATATTGGAAATTTGTTTGTGACAGTGCACCTTCAATACTTGTTTTAATATATATATATATATATATATATATATATATATATATATATATATATATATATATATATATATATATAATATATATATATATATTACTTGTTTTATTTATATATATATATATATATATATATATATATATATATATATATATAAAATCCTTTAAAGATATGCACTCCTCACCCGTTTGTAATTGCCACGGTGCTTAGAGGCTTAAATCCAACTCTCATACAAAGGAAGCACTCGTTGGACTTGTTAAGATGCAATCCATAACTTTTATTACACCATTATCATAATGTTTCAGGTTCCGAACTGGACCCTTTGTCAAATGATACAAGAAAATATGCATAACATCCCACCTTACATCCCAACCTTATATACCTACATAATACCAACTAAAGTTATTAAAACGTAAATGACACTTAGCCCCATAGAGACCAAGCTATTTTTGCGTGCACCGCCGCCGTTCCATATGGCGTAATGACGTCATCATGACGCAACGCGTCAGATACATAATCCCGTCCTAGGAGTGGGCGAAGAGTAACCTGACAGCTGTCAAATCTGTATTATCATATGCGGACTCATACCGATGAAAACATTATCGGTTTAGGATGCTAGATGTATATTGACTAATACACATACAGAACGTCAGGGGCAAGTGTCAGACAAATTTAAAATTCATTGAGTACACCAAACATGTGTACCGCATTTTAGCACATGACATCCTATGTCCACATATACATCATGGATACAATGTACATCATATATATACTATATACATCTATGAAGTATGATACACTGGTTATAGAGAATATAGAAAGCGATCACCTATATAAATAGCATGATATAATTAACAACACTTAGGAACAAAACAACCTGTCCACATAATATTATAAGTGACAGTTGAAAAAGTCACAGTCCCATTTACAGAGGCTAATGGTAGAAGGGGATGAAATTCAAGTAGGTTTTCAAACCCTTAGGCATAATGGTATCCAAAGTGTAGATCCACTTAGTTTCCCTCCTCAGTAGGGCTTTCGCTCTGTCACCACCTCTAGACATGGGGGGTATGTTGTCGATCAACATCGTTTTCACGCTTGCAGCGCTGTGTTTCTTCTAGCAGAAATGCCTTGCAACAGGTTGATCAGAGTCGCCTTTATCAATGGCTTCCCTGATCGCACACCTGTGATTAGCCATACGGTCTCTGAATGATGTTATAGTTTTCCCAACATAAAACAGGGAGCATGGGCAAATAAGGATATAGATGACGTAGTCACTAGTACATGTTAAACGATGGTGGATCTTGTATCGTTGGTTTGTATGAGGGTGTTGAAATGAGGAACCCTTCAACATGCTGTTGCATGTTACACAGTTGCCAAACTGAAAGCAGCCTTTCTTGCTGTGTGGTTCTGTGTGTTGGAATGGTAGGGACTTCTCCACCTTCACCAAATCCCAACGTCTCCTTATAGAAGAATTTAACGTCCCATGGGCCGTATCAAAAGTGGTCACGAAATTCATCCAATGCATTCCCTGTGATTTGCTGGTTGTGGAAATAAGTTCATCCTGTGTGCATTCCATCATTCTTCTCTTGGTTTCAGACACCGAGCCCTCCTCATAGCCTCTCTTTATAAGTTTTTCTCCCATTATATCCAATTGTGTACTCATTATAGATTTTTCTGTATTGTTTCTTATCACTCTGGTGAGTTGAGACATGACTACACCCTTTTTCTGATGGTATGGGTGGACACTGTGTGCCTCCAAAAGTGAATTCCTGTCTTTGGGTTTGGTATAATGGGAGAAAAACTTATAAAGAAAGGCTATGAGGAGGGCTTGGTGTCTGAAACCAAGAGAAGAATGATGGAATGCACACAGGATGAACTTATTGCCACAACCAGCAGATCACAGGGAACAGATCGGATGAATTTCGTGACCACTTTTGATATGGCCCATGGGACGTTAAATTATGCTATAAGGAGATGTTGGGATTTGGTGAAGGTGGAGAAGTCCCTACCATTCCAACACACAGAGAACCCCCTAGGATGGCTTGTCAGGGAAAGGTCCATTTTAGCTGTCATGCAACAGAAAAAAAGAGACAGCTGAATATGAATTAAATTCTCTAGATGACTGCTATCCACAGATGTAGTAGCGTGGGCCCCTGTATAGCAACAAGTCCCCTTGTTAGTAATCAGCCGTATGCAGGAAAGATGCAAAAATAAAATAGCCAGTAGTTGTCAAATCAGTTTTCCAGGGAGGTATAAAGGATGTTAGTGACTGTAAGGTAACTCGGTCTTATGTCATGTCGGCCTAGAGTCGTTATAGAGAGGAACAAATAGTTCAAACTGTGTTGATTCAAGCTGTTATCTTATTACTCACGAAAACCTTTCCACTGCCGCGGGAGTGATGTCTCATTACCACCGCTCCACCGGAACACATAAGATTTCCCAGAGATTTCCCAGCTGCTTTACTTACTCTCTCAGCTCACTGGATACCGTATGAGAACCTTAATTAGCCATCCAAAGCATCCTGTAATCATCAGAGCTCCATGAGTGTGGAGCGATTACAGAACCTAATATTAATTATTCTGGGAACCTCTTTGCACCAGATGACTTTTTATTTACTTTCATGTGTGCTAAATACAAATTATATTCTGGTATATCTGGTGTGTTTAATTATATATATATATATATATATATATATATATATATATATATATATATATATATATATATATATAATTATACATGGACCCACACTTATTATTAAGTCAACCACCAGATTGCTGGTAAAGGATAAACAGAGCAAAGTGATGATGACTGCACTCACTGGAATTTGTGCCAAAAAAGTAATTCTATGTTATTTAACAGTGATGTTTTGGGGACTGTCTCCCCTTCCTCAGACCAACAATGACAAAAGTGCTGAACAAACATATAAAGCCTACAGCTCCTCCCTTTTGTGCAAATATCACCAAAAGTGCTGTCACCTTGGTTACCATATGTACACAATATGTCCAAAGAAATGCAGTACAAATATAAATTGTATTCCCCATATCCAAAGACATGTTAAACACATATATATAAACACACATATATATAAACACACACATATATATATACACAACATAACATAACATAACACAACTGTAATAAAAAGTGGTAATAAATAATGATAGAAATGTGTACATGTCACTGGGAGAGATATTATAGTCTTATAAATGAATTGTTTGATAATCCAGTCAGCAGGTGGATATATAAACCAGGATCCTCATATACATTAAAGAATAATGCATCTATTAATCCCCATCTATCGCTGTAACATGATGCATCATCCCCTAGTGTGTATAATGTCATCAGGGCCCATGTTAAACACCAATCTGCCTGGTGTAGCTTTCAATCATCCCCCTGTTATATGTTTGGAGTGCAATTGTTTCAGAAAATAATAAATATGCTGCATGCTGATGCTGCATCACAACAGACAACAGAATTTTACTTATCTATTCTGTTCTATTTTTTAAATATTCTTCATTCTCTTGGTCTCCTCTGTTGAAAGAACAGTAATGCCCTACTGGGAGCTATCTGAACACACTAAATAAATAAAGCATATATGTACAGACACCAATCAGCAGCTAGTATTCAGTAGTGCATTGCTGTTCCTAAGCCTACCTAGGAAGGATACAAAGAGAATGAAGCATTTTAGATAATGAACGTAAATTGGAAAAAAAAAAATTGCATAGTCTATCTGAATCATCTAAGTGGGAAAAAACACCTGACTCACACGCTTATCCTAACTCACATTCTCATATGCGCTTCTCATCATGAAAATATGAATATTTTTCATTCCAATGTTCTTCACATAGCAGAATATGTTCTATTTATACAAAAATACATATTTCTATATATGATGGTATTTTGGTCCAATATATCTTTATACCTATATATATATATATATATATATATATATATATATATATATATATAAAACAAACGAGTGTCCGGACAGGATGCTCAAAACAGGTACATTTATTGATTGAAGAAATAGCGCATAAATACACACATACACTCACAGCGGCTCTGCAAATATCAGCTAGTGAATTATAAACTTGCAGGCATGGATGGTGACATGGCCAGGTGAATGAGGGCTGTTAGGTGCACAGAAAGTGGGCTATGTCTGACGCGTTTCAGCTCTTATAGAGCCTTACTCATAGACTGCATAAAGCCCACTTCTAACATGCAGCTTTAAATAGGCTAACCTAACTTGTTATTAGTTGTAATGTGACCCATTTCATGCAACAGGTGTGTGTGCTAGTTAGGGGAGGAACTGGGAGTTACAATTAGAGTACAAGCCATTAGGTGTATTATGTACGACGTTCACACCCACTCTTAGCCATGTCTTCTCATAAAGAGTTAAGAATTTAAGAAACATAGAGAGCAAAAAGGGTGTGTATAAGTCGTACCGTACATATTAATAGCTGGAGTCTAAGGGTAACCCTTCACTAAATACATCTATAATAAAATAATATAATATAATGTAATATATTATAGTATATTATAAATGCGAGCATTAATAACATTGAGTGGTGATAGAGCACTAAACTTTGTATAGTTATTGATTTTTGGTAGTATTGTTATCTAATAGCATTTCACATTTATGTTGACAATAATACTACATCTACACCTAAACCTGGTTAGTTCTAAATCTAAGTCAGAGGTGTGTTGATAAGTGACCTTAAAGGAGGGCATATGCATTAATAATTGTTAGATACTGATAGAGAACCTGACCCTAAAACTAATACTATATAAACATGTTTTAGATAATAGTGGTTAATTGGTTCTGTATCTATTAATACAATTAAGTATTAGATGACCTACAGTGGTACTTTTAGTAATATTTATGGTGAATTATTTTTATTGTTGAGTGTTTCTCATACAAGATATTTTTGCTATAACTTATGTTAAATAGAAATACTATACTCAATGCTCGGATGAATTGAGAAGAAGAAGGATCGGTAACCCTATGATGATGTTGTAATTGATATCTCCCTGTGGTATAATGGTAACCACTAGACCTCTATCTGAATATCCAATGAATCATAATCGTTCACTGGAACTATTCAGGCATTCCTTGATGAAGATACCCATAAGTATGGTTTCTGAAAATAATACTGTTGGATACTAATGAATCAAATGGCTAGGAATAGTGGTAAATCACACTAGGACTGCCAATGATTAATAAGATCTGTTTCAATATTAAGACCTAGGGGTTGTCTGGTTCCCAGTGTGAAAATCCAAAATGCCTCCTTTCTAAGGAGGTCCTTGGATCTATCACCTCCCCGTGGTCTCTTTGGAATATGGTCTATAATCAACCAGGTAAAGTTTCTAACATCTCTGTGATGTACTTCTATGAAGTGCTTGGCTGCACCTGTGGTTAGGATACCCCTCTCAATATCATTGAGATGGGCTCGTATCCTTTCTCTCACCTCTCGAGAGGTGCAACCTACATACTGCTTATCACATGCCAAGCATGTGATCATATAGATAATAAAGGTCGTTCGACAGTTTGTACAATGGGAATGTATATATACCCTTTGTGTAGCTGAGGATTGGAACGTCTTGTTCACACTTGCGTATCCACAGGCTTTGCAAGTGCTATTGCCACATTTATAGTGCCCTTTTTGGGTTAACCAGCTACTTTTTGGTTTTTGCTTTTAGAGTAGGGAGGGAGAAACTCGGTTCCCAATTGTTATGTTACGCTTGGGGACACAAAAGCAACCCTCCCTGATCTCATCTTTCAAGATGTCATCAGCTAGCAGAATCGGAAGATTCTTCCGCAAGATTTTGCAGACCTGATAATATTGTGAGCTATAGGTGGTTACAAAGGTAGGTTTATTCCTGGGAGGCCTTTGTTTAGACTTCTCTTCAAGTAGGGTGGACCTATCTTGATGTAAAACATAATTGAAGGCTCTGTGTATGGTCTTTTTATTGTAACCTCTTTCAAGAAATTTTTGGGTAAGCGAGTGACTCTCGTGCAGGAAGCTATCCTGCTCAGAGCAATTACGCCTTAATTTTAGGAATTGGCCCTTTGCAATCCCATAACTAGTATGTCTAGGGTGACAACTCCTAGCGTGAAGGAAAGTATTGGATGTGATAGGTTTTGTGTATAGTGAGGTGCTTACATTGTTCTCCAAGGGTTTTCCTATCAAAATGACATCCAAGTATGGAACCTGGACTTTATCGAAACTGTGGGTAAAACTTAGACCCACCGTATTATCATTGATGTACTCACAGAAGCTTACTATGTCTTCTTGTGTACCAGACCACACAATTAGTAAGTCATCAATATAGCGTTTATAGCTAGTGATTGATGACAGGAAAGGGTTCAGATCAGAATACAGGTGCGTCAACTCCCACCAGCCCATGAAAATGTTAGCATAGGCTGGTGCGAATTTCGCACCCATAGCTGTCCCCCTCTGTTGGAGAAAAAAGCTTCCTGAAAACTCAAAATAATTATGAGTTAGCAGGAATTCCAGCACTCTCACTATATATGCTTTGAGGTCAGTACTGTAATTGCTGAAATTATCCAGCATATGTCTTGTGGCTGCTATCCCTTTGTCGTGTGGAATGGCCGAGTATAGGCCAACCACATCAATCGTTAGCCAGCTCATTTTATCGTTCCAGGTATGGTCTTGCATCAGTCTCAAGAGATGTTTGGTATCTCTCAAGTATGATGGCAATCCATACACTAGGGGTTGCAGTAAGGATTCCAGCCAATTTGATAGATTCTCAAAAAGGGATCCTATTCCTGAGACTATCGGGCATCCTTTCACCTCCACCAAAGATTTATGTACTTTGGGGAGGTGATGGAATATCGGTACTACAGGATGTTGAACATTTAAATAATCAAATGTTTCATCATCAATTAGTCCCTGGTATTTTCCATCATCAAGAAAATCTAGTAGGAGAGACCCAAAGCGTTGCGTTGGATCCCCAGGCAATCTTGTGTATACTTCTTTGTCAAGTAGTTGCCTTTCTGCCTCCTTAATGTAGTAGGATTTATCCAAAACCACTATGGATCCCCCCTTGTCAGACTGCTTGATGATGATGTTATCTCTGTCTTGTAGTTGCTTGAGGGCCTTTCTTTGTTGTGTGGTTAGATTATCATGTTCCCTACTCTGTGGTTGTGTTGTTTCTTTCTCCAGTTTCAGGAGATCCTCCTCCATTTGTTTTTGGAAGCTCTCTAATACTTGACCCCTACACTGTGTGGGGTAAAAGATAGATTTCGGCTTGTAGCCTGTATGGCTATCAGTTACTACTTCATCTAATGTATTTTCAGATTCCAACAAATGTAGATTAAGGAAATCTCTTGCTTCTACTGGGTTAAGATAATCATGCCTAGCACTTGTGTCAGGTATGTGAAACTCTTTCTCTATAGTAGGGTGTAATTGATAAAACTTTTTAAGAGTAAGACCACGTATAAATTTGTTTATGTCAATCAGAGTGTCGAAGACATTAAATTTTGGGGTAGGAACAAAGTTAAGGCCTAAACTCAAGACCTCTAACTCCAAGTCGGTTATGGGGACACTAGATAGATTTATAATGTTGGATCCCTGTATTTGTTGGGCTGTCTGCCTCTCCTCAATTGGTACTGATCTCGCTGCGACCCCCGTTTGGTGGACCCTCTTCCTCCTCCTCCTTCTCTTATTCCCTGAGCCAACTGAAAAACCTGTTGGCTAGCGGTTTCATCCACTGCCTGTACTGACTGAGCTTTCTTGTACTTATTGCCCCTAGGTGGCTTGGGGGCATCAGTTTTTTTCAGGATAGCTCTATTGGGTTCTAGTTTGTCAGTGATCTGGGTATTGGATGCTATAAGGCCTGGTGGGGTAGGTCGTGGGGGTTGAGAGGGCGGCTGTATTGTAATGTTATCAGGTGGTGCTTCATCCTTGTCAGAGGATTGTCCACTGGACATGAATGCCACAAAGTCCTGAAGGTCATCATCCTCATTGGACTCAGGGTCAGTATCTGAAAATGACACCTTTTTATCCATCTTCTTTCCTTCTTTAAGTTGTTTAGACTTGTTATAGTTTACTGATTTCCTTTTTCTTGAGCTCCTCTTGGGGTTCCAATTATATATCCTATTGGCTTTATAATCATCAAGGTCTCTGGAATATTTTTTATATTTGATAATATCCAGTTCTTTCTTGGTCTTGTCTACAGTAACTTGTAGAATGCTGTCGAGCTTAGGATAATCGGTATGTTCCATAAAAGTATTGAGATCTTTCTGTATACTTTCAATGTTATCCCTAGCCTCTGTTAGCTTGGTTTCTTTATGTTGGATAATGAGAGCCATTAGCCTCAAAGAGCATTCTGTCAGTATATTATTCCATTCTGTGATAAATTTTTCATCTGTGGTGATAAATGCAGGCAGTTTTTTAATTCGTAGACCTCTAGGAATCATGCCAAGAGATGTGTACTTTTCTAGAGTCCGTTTTTGTCCCACCATAATTTATACTCCCGAACGAGAGCATTCTCCATAGCCATAAAGACATCTGCTATGTCTAGTAAATTGAGTTTATTTTCGAATGTATCTTCCAAGCTCGGTCTGTTCCCCTCTAGGGTAGCCACTGTTAGCATGGAATAAAACCGATGTGCCATGTCACTGTCGCTGTGTATGATAGTGTGATAGCGCTATACTGTGCAGGGCTATATGTGATGAAAATAGCCAACTTGTAAAGAAAACAGACAAGTATTGTACAGTCTTATTGGTAAGCAGTTTGAGGTACTAAGTAAAGGAGGGGTCCCTAGTGTGACGTTAAACTGAGAGTCTGAATGGAGTGATTAGTAGTAATGAAAACAATGGCAAATGAGGGTATCAGACTCAATCAGATAAACAATTCACAGTATGGGGATAAGAGCAAAGTTCAATTCAAAACCACATTTATTAAGATAGATCCTGTCGGCATTAGTAGCACATGTAGTGAGGAGAAATTGGTTGCCCACTTGCAGTCAATACATACAAACTGGGGTAGCTTCAATATGACAGTCCAACATTTAATGGTGGGTACTCTTAATCTGTGTCACAAATAACGACAAGGATTAACAGAGATCACCTCCTCTTACCCTCCAAAGTACTGCTTGTACGGCTAGCCTCTTGCGCTTGTTTGCTCCTGGACTGCAAGCTGATCTGTAGCGGTCACTGTGCCGCGCTCCGTCTCCTCCGTCCGTGTTTGATGACGTCACTGATTCGTAGTCGCAACTGCTCTACGGCAAGTGAGAATAGTCAAACTTCGGATGAATGCCAAGATTATATAGTATATATATATATATAGATGTTTATATATAGGTATAGATATATACAGATATATATATATATATATATATATATATATATATAAATAGTCTTTATAGCATGGCCTAGTACTCATTGTAACCTTTGAACCACCGGGGTACACATCAAAGAGATCCTGCATAATTCACAGATCCAACATATCGCAAAAATCAAGGCACTCGCCGGGTTTAATAAGGATAAAGTTTTATTCCCATCTGATGATGCGTGCTAAGTGTTGTGCAACACCTGCACTAGGTAATAAGGTGAAGGGGTATTTAAGGCTGTGTATAGCATTGATTCTTGTTGTCTGTTTGAAAACGGAGGTAAAACTCCGAAACGTTACTTCATAAGGAATAAAACTTTATCCTTATTAAACCCAGCGAGTGCCTTCCTTTTTGCGATATATATAAAAATAGATATTTAAAAACATAGAACATATTCTGCTATGTGCAAAACATTGGAATGTTAAATATTTACAGTAAATACATAGTTAAACACTTTATTAAATATGAATATTGCATAAATATGGTTTTACATGTTTTCAGCTACTTAACTGCAAAGGGCTCCAATGCACTTATATATATATATATATGTCTACTTTCTCTCTCTCTCTCTCTCTCTCTCTCTCTCTCTCTATATATATATATATATATATATATATATATATATATATATATATATATATATATCTATCTATCTATCTATCTATCTATCTATCTATCTATCTATCTATCTATCTATATATATATCTATATATATATATATATATATATATATATATATATATATATGTACAAGTGTATTTATGTGTTTGTATGTGTATCTATGTCTGTAAATACACATATAACATATAAATATATATGTATACATATATAGACATATACTGTATATACATTCATATACATTGTTAAATATGTATATGTATGCATCTCAATGTTAAAGTCCTTTGCCTGACTTTTTTTTTCTAACACCTTAGATCTCATATATTTGAGCCCTTTTAACTATTTTGTGCAAGATTTTATTGAAAACATTTTTATTATTAGACAGTGTTTTTATGAGTGTTACGGTACTTTGTAATGTATTTTTTATGTATTTTGTACAACTTTTTAATTTTGCGAAACAGATAACTACAGCTTTGAGATCGAGGTAATGATTCTAGTGCAAATCACGATTGCAAATGTGCTCAACTTGTAATATGAGCGCAATTGAACCTGCGCACAAACAATTATGAAAACATAGCTGAAAGCGTTTGTGCACCACTTGTAATCTAGCCCTTTTTGTTTAATGTATCTTTAAAGAGCTATAAGAAACAGTGCCAGTCACTAGCAGTGTTTAACCCTTTTGGTGCAAGATGTTAAACCTACAGATCCAGCACTCTTCAAATTGCAACAGTTTTTTCTTGCACCTCTTGTAAGGACACATTTGTGGTCTCTTCTTCCCTGAGTCATAACCTGCTGTTAAGTGGTTCCTGGGCTTATCACTGTTTAGCCAAATACTGCATAAAGGTATTCACTTGTTTATAGCCTAGCTGTGTGCATCCAAATGAGACTTGTCTATTCTGTGTGCTGTTTGATATTTGTGTGTGATTTGCCCTATTAGGCTATGCACCTAGGTGGGTCTGGAATTAGCTGCCTAAATCACTGATTTAAAATACAGCTGCCTGCTGATCTGCAAATGGCTTGGGATGTGTACCCACTCTTGTTTGAGAGTGCAGTCCACGCCTGGGTTTTGTATGTGTCTAGGTTACAAATAGTTCTGACACCCTTGGGAGTTCTTAGTGTGTTTGGTTAGAAGCCAGTGTGTGTTGGCTGTAGGTTAGAACCCAGGTAAGAAAAGACTGTGAAGTGGTTCCTGGGATTATCACTATTTGGCCAAATGCTGTAGCAAACTCTTCACTTTTATTATTTTAGCGTAATTGAGTGCATGCAAGCGAGTGCTGACTATTCTATGTATACACACACACATATGTATATATATATATATATATATATATATATATATATATATATATATATATATATATATATATATATATATATATTCAAGAAAATAAGCACTCACTGGATTTCAGTCATCTGTTGAAAATAAGCGTGGTTTATTGTGACGTTTCGGGACAGCACTGTAAACCTTCCTCAGACTCCCAACTGTAGTCTGAGAAAGGGATACAGTGCTGTCCCGAAACATCACAATAAACAGCGCTTAGTTTTAACAGATGAGTAAAGTCCAGTGAGTGCTTATTTTTTTGATAATATGGATTTAGTAGGCTCACACTTATTTTGGACAAATAAATTATAATATTTATTAGAGAAAGGGGATTATAGTCCGTGAAATTAAAATAAACATTATCACTTTTTTTGTCCAAAATTCCAGGAGTGCTTCTTTTATAAGGATCTATACAGCTATATATTTATCTATATATCAGAATTTATTTATTTATCTATCTATTATGTTTATTGTAGTTTTAGGGGCTACAATTCCCTTCCTCTGATAAATATTATAACTTTATTTGTCCAAAATCCTAAGAGTGCTTCTGTTACAAGGATCTATATATCTATAGATGAGTTTATGTAGAGAGAATAAATCCTGGAAACAAAAGAAAGACCAGGATAAAAGACAGGGAATTCAGCACTCTTTTTTACAAAATTTAACTGAAGCTCAAAATAAGTACACAAATGTGTCGACCTAAAAGCTAATGTAGCTGCAAAGGAGAGAACTCTCTGGCACTAACAGTATTATTACATATATATATATATGCTCAGAAGGTAAAAAAATGCAAAAAGACCCAATAGGTAGATATGATCAATTTATAAGCATGTCAAAATAGCATTAAGAAATACAACTTGTTACAAACCTGACCGGTCAGGGGTTAGTGTCTATACCACAACAGAAATCATCAACATGATATGTAATTGTTTTCACAGGCCTGTAGAGCCATATGTGTTAGCTGCAGGATTTAGAGTGGGGGACAGTAATTAGACTACTACACCCTACTGCTTGCGGCACCTTAATATGTAAGGCTAAATGCCGGGCAGATTATTATTTGGGATCTAAGTAGTTACAGTTAGTGTGCCCCAACACCTATGCAGAAGTATTGATGCTCTTAGAAGTCAAAACATAAATTGCACATATACATGTTACTTAGAAGATATATTAGTGGGGGACTGGAAGTCAAGCTACTACACCCAGCTGCATACGGCACCTTATAGTATTAAGGCTAAATGCCGGGCAGGTATTTTATGGGATCTAAGTAGGTTGCTGTACTGTGCCCCAAAATATGTACAAATATCTTGTTACCATGCAAGCAAACAGCTAAGAACAATATTATATAGCCAGCTTTGCTGGATAGTCACTTAGAAGCAGCTACTCTTGATATCGGGTATAAAAGTCCCTTTAGATAGAATTATGCAAGCAAGAAGGTTAGCCGTGAAGCAGATACAGATAGTTGTAGAAAGCACAAGGTATAGCCTCAGCGTAGCGTGATATTAATAAGCTTCAAGCATATATTAGTGTAGCGTTTCCTTGGGGGACTTTAGCATATGCCCTCTCATCAGGGTAGCATCATCCAAGACAGTCAATCAGTAGCCTATTACTCAGGCAGTGACAAGGCAGTATACGACCTGTTTCCTTCAAAGTTATTCCTGTGACTGAATCATAGAAGATGCGCCTCATTGAGTAGTCGGGAACTCCATTCTAGAGATCCATCCGGCGTGTTCGCTTGCAGCGTGTCTGTTCCGTGTGTACAACACCAATCACATGCTCCGGTCAGCTCGTCCAATGCCGACGTGCGTTTCACCCGCTTGGTATATCGGGCTTCGTCAGGGCGTGATGACGTTGGGAGTGCTTCGTCTCCCTTTTAAACTTTACTTAGTGACACGCCCCTATTGGGAAAGTCTCACAATGCTTCATCAGCGATGCTGGTTAGTAAAGGGACAAACCCTTTGAAGTATATGTTGATTAATGCTAATATAGAAATGATACAAAAGGTTAAAGTAAATTCATTTAGAAAAACTTTGCATGCTAGGATAAAGAGATCATATACACCTGAGAAAAACAATTGGGTTTTTGTTTGAATAAAATACTAAAAAACTCGTCAAAACATATGATTTACCTATTTAGCCTTATTTGCCCTAAAAAGATAGTAAAGAAAATATTCAAAGACAGCAAGATAAATGCTGTAATATATAAGATATAGGGGCTTGTCTGTACCGGGAAAAATTATTATGGAATGCGAATGATGAATACAACAGCCATACTTTATAAAAAGCATGCAATGTCTATTCTATCATTCAGCCCTTTAGGTATCTGTGTTTGGAGGATCGTAATCCACCTGCATTCCTTTTGGAGGAGGACCTTATCGTTATCGCCTCCTCTGTTGTTGGTAATGCCTCTGTCAATGCCTATCTATATATCTATCTATTTATCTATCTATCTATTTATCTATCTATTTATCCATCTATCTATCTATCTATCTATCTATCTATCTATCTATCTATCTATCTATCATCTTTCTAAATATATACACAAACCCATACATATACACACATACATACACACACACACCATTTCTGAGAGAATGTGTTTAAACATGTCTTCTGCTCAGTTTTCTACCTATTACTGTGGTTTTAGTAGAGTAGCTTTTTTTCATCTTAAATTGCCCACAAAAGCAGGCAAGCTTTACAACCAAAACAATCAATTCTAAACTGCCTAAACTAATCAGACAACGTTGAAAGTGACCCTTTAAATTGAGTGTGAAATTGAGAGACGGAGCTCCCTTTTCTTTCTCAAGTGCAGTACACTGCATAGAATCCGTCCCTTCCTTTTGTAAGTGGCTATGTTAATAATAGTGTTGTTCCTGCAGGTATTATGTGCTAACAAAACCATGTGTGCCTATTCCTACTGGAGGGAAAAAAATCATAGGCCATCTGGCATCACAACATTGCATATATATTACCCAGATACTAATGTTTAACATACTTGTAAACCTAACTTGTCTCTCTCAGGGTTTGATTTTAATTTGACTAATATTCCTGTTAATAATAACATCTAATTAGAACATCCATTAAAAGTTAGTAACATTAATTTAACAGGGAAACATCTAATGGAGTTCTTGGAGCTACATTGGCAATTTTCCATTAAATTAATGTTACAAACTTTTTTAAAGGATGTCTTAAATAGAAATCATTAGTGGTGGGAATATTAAACAAATTAAACTCAGGCCTTTATTAAGAGGTGGGAGCATTTTTATTAATCTGACTCAAGGTGTCTGTTGTTTTTCCAGCCTATTTAAAATGTGTAGCAGGAAGCAAAAGTCAGTTTAAACTATGCAGAGCCTGAACTTTCCTTATAGTAAAGGGATTGTCCTGTGTTTGAAAGTGTTTGTGTGTAGTAGCCCAGGGTTTTTTTAGTTTCCATTCACCAATACTATAGTTACTTATTCAATTAACTGCTTTTTTCCCCATAAAAAAAGAAATAACCCTGTTTATACATTTTTAAAAGTATTTATTTAAAGTGGTTCCAATTTTATTTAATTTTATACATGAGTTCAGTAGTGTTATTTAGTTTTAAAGTATATAATTGAACAATACATCAGTTAAGCGGACTATAGTAAAGTAAAAAAAAAAATAGTACTGTGTACACAGGTAAGATTATAATGTGCACTTTATTTTAATGGTTTACACTATTTTGCATTATTTAAGGTAAGATTATAATGTGCACTTTATTTTAATGGTTTACACTATTTTGCATTATTTAATGTACAATGATAACTTATTATTATTATTATTATTATTACATAGTTATTTATGCCTTTTAAAGTAACTCATATGTTTGGCTACTTTTTTGCATTAAAGTGAAGGTAAAGTTGCACCATGTGAAAAGCAGGATTTAAAAGATCAATAAAAATAAACATAAGTTTAATTCATAATTTTTTTTCATTTTGAATAATAAACGATATAATGACATTGCAAACCTTAAATACTAGAGTTCAGCGTAATGCCCGGCTCTGTGTCACATATTTTGTTATGGTGACGTAAACGCCGGCATCCAATTGAAATCCTGGCCATTAGGTGCCCACGATTGTAGACAAACCGCCCCCTCTATCTACAGCGCATGCCCAACACAATGCGCACATCTTAGTTAATAGGGAGTGAGCCTGGCTGCTTACGTAGAAAGTGGGTGGGGCCGCTTTCTACATGGGATAGAGCACTTACCAGGAAGTCAAATCGAGGGTGGAGCGACGGTGCTGTCAATAGCAAATGTAATATATAAAAAATATAATTTTACAATTATTTTTTTTTTATTAAAAGTTAGCGTTTTCATATATTAGCGCATAGGCTACATATATGAATGATCCGAGAGCCGCAACTTTACCTTTACTTTAATATAAAATAAGGAAGATGCGCTGTGTAGCAAACCACATTCAGTTGGATATAAGAGAAAATAAATATCCTATATAATAAATGGCCAAGTATGTTTGTCAGATACAGTCATGCGCAGTAGAGACTGGCGAAGGGCGTGACCGGACGCGACGAGGGAATTAAACTAACACATTACAATGACCCTTTTTCCCGTTCTTTAAATATCCCTATAGAATAAGACCATATGGACAAAATGTATATTCACTATTAAAGGATAAAATCTCACTATCTGTTTTAGTTTTAAACACTTCTATTATTATTGCATATATGGTTATTGAACCCCTACCAGCCACAACAAAAACTGGCAGATTTTTGTACTGTGTGTTTAAATTTATCATCTCATATATGATATATTAAAAATGTCCACATATGAAACCCACATGAAAATATTACACTACACACTTAACCAGGGCCGCCACTAGAAATTTTGGGGCCCCTGACTTAACCATTGATCAGGGCCCCCCCCCTCCTTTGACATGTGCAATTTTTGACCAAGTGACTAAAACGTATATGCACTTTATTCTTAAGTGTCTATTTAAACTTGGAAATGTTGTAAAGGTAGTAACATACACTGAAACAAACACTCACACATAAGAATTCACATATAGGCACTCTAGCAAACACGCAAAGAAACTCAGACACAGACACCCAAACAGACACTTAGCACTTGTTTACATTGACCTGACAAGTAATGAGGTAGACTACAGTTTTGTAAAAAAAAAAAGGAGATTTAGAAAACAAAATATGGAGTTCTGATTATCTTTTTGTAAAGGAAGATGTCAACTAAATGATGACAACGGCATTCAGTGGCTGAAAGGAAGGGCCCTGAACTGCCTAAACAATAATTTAAAGGTTAAATGGTAGATTGTTGACTTCCGGAATGGTTTCATTAGTCTCAAAGTCTGTAGAAAGATGTGAATAATCAGTAGTAAGGTCAAAATGTCCTAAAAAGGAACAGACAATGGACGCACACACAAACTCAAACTTGCACATACACCCAAGGAAACACCGACAGAGACAGCCTCAGAAAACACACAGACACCCACAGAAAACACATAAAGACATACATACACACCCTCACTGAGACATCAACAGAAAACACACAAAGACATACACACACCCTCACAGAGACACCCACAGAAAATACACACCCTCACAGAGACATCCACAGAAAACACAGACACCCACACCCACCCTCACAGAGGCATCCAGGGAAAATACACAAAGACAAACACACGCCCACCCTCACAGAGACACCCATAGAAAAAGCTCAAAGACATATGCACACACCCTCACAGACAACCACAGAAAATGCACAAAGAAATACACACCCACCCTCACAGAGATACCAACAGAAAAAAATACATACACACTCATAGAGACACAAACCAAAGCACAAAGACATAAACACAGACACCCACAGGAACAATCACAGGAGGAAACATTTATGCACCTTGCATCCCCTAAATCAACAGTGTGTGACATGCATGATAAAAAATGCAGAAATTAAGAGATCACTTTTTAAAGAATCATATTTGTAAATGTGCAAACAAAAATAATTCTGTGAATTCAAAATTGTACATTAATGATCTGGGTAGATGGCTAGATGAAGAAAAGTACTTTTAAAAGGTTGACATATGTTTGTTTGATATTTTCCCCAACCAAGAGCACCACTTCAAATATAGTGTACAAATGTTCCCATCTGCCAGCTGTACTTGTGGATTTTGAAAATGCTGTACTCTATATGGTCTTGGTGGAATCATAAGCTGTGGTACTCATACTATTAGATCTGGTTAAATGCAGGATTTAAGCTTGTTGGTATGCATTTCAAAATTAAGTCAGCTGTAGAGTAAACTGAACAGTTTTAAGTTAACCTGTCTCATTTCCAACACTGAGCAATCTTAGTCTGAGTATAACATGTTATGCAGATGTAAAAATCTTAGATAAAATTCCTCCTTGTATCGTGAAAGTCCTTGCATAAAGGGGCAGTAAACTGGAATGTAATATATATCATTTGTGTATTGAGGAGGAAACATTTCTGCATGGTTTTAAATATACAATTTCTACAGCATTGTCAAATCATAAATACACTGCTGCTAAAAAAATGTGTTTTTATGGACCCCTGGCCCCACCATACAACTACTACCACACTGAAGGTACAATCTTAAATTGCACAAAGAAATAAAAAAACATTTGCTAAGTAATTCCTACCTCCTCTGTAAATGAAAGTGATCAGCTGTCTGACTGAGGCACACACTCTACAAACAAAGTGCCAAGTCTATCTCACACTGTGCATAGTGGTTTAGTGCACACTCAGAAATCCTCTCAAATGCTAATACTTTACTCCTTGTAATAACATTTCCATGCTCAATTAGCACTCTGCTGTAGTACCCACTGGTGGCTGCCAAAATGTAAAAAAAAAAAATAAAAAAAAAAAATTTTTTTTTTTTTTTTTTTTTTAGTTCTTGCCTCATGGGGCCCCCTAGCCCATTGGGCCCCTGACAGGAGTCACCCCTGTCACCCCCTGATGGCGGCCCTGCACTTAACGTTGATAAGGATGCAATAATCCTCGAATACTATAACACAGACATACTAAATATATAATTATATATTAATTGCAGAAAAACATAATTGCAGTAGATTTTCCTTTTAATTGAAATGAAATGTAAGTGAACATGTTCATTATGGTTATTGATAGCTTCTTATTAGATCTAATATTATCCCTCTTAACTATTTTTGGAATTTGCAATTAACATCTTGAGTAAATATTCAGAACTTTAGACGGTTTGTAAATGGACTGATGAAATAAAAATTGAAGTTGAAGAGTTAACCAACTAGATCTGAATACACACAACGCAAAAAAACACTTACACTTTTAAGAGGTGTGTCTAACAGGTAATGAAACCTGGCCACTGTAAAAGAGTATAAAAGGATGCTGTGTATGAAGGAAAGACATCTTGATAAAGGCCAACATACAGGCTGAAACACGTAGATACACCTGATGAACCTCCAGCAGTTATTGAAATTCAGAGCACTCTGATAGAAAAAAATGGTTTCTTTGTACATCTTCAAGGAAAATTGAACGTATTTCTCACAGTTTAACATTGACGCCGGAAAAAAACACTCCCGATTGGCTTATCCACTCCATGTGACCACTGAATGTGGAAGGAAGCCCAGAGTCGGAGACACAGCGGGTTTGAGCAGGTCTGCCTAAGGATACGAGCGCAAGGAACAGTGCTGGCACAATGGATACACCGGAACAGTGGTGAAGTATTGCGGGCTAACTTGCTCACTGAGAATTAAAATGACAGAAGGTATCGTTTTTTCAACTACTACTAGATAATAGCAGTGGCCCATAAGATTA